>NC_141030.1:27325000-27395000 GCF_052040795.2 Danio rerio
TTATATCCAAACAAGTCCTATTCTTATGCTCCATATAGTGATGCATACGTCTCCAAAACCTGACAGGTGGACAAATCTAAACTTGTTTTTATTAAACAAAAATGAATGTGCATAATAAATATTACTGCTAAAAATAACAACATTATACAAATGCAAATGGTCATGAATGAACTGAAAAAGGCATGAAGAAGGCATGGAGGTAGTGGTTTTTAAAATCATGTAGAAAATAATACATTTTGTAACATTTTAATCCTTTATTTTTTCATATGTAAAGATATTTGTGTATAGCTGTACATCCTGTGTATATTAACTAACGCACTCTGCGCTGGGCTTTAATTGGTGAATGACACAGTCTATTTCAGTTCCTTAAAATAGCAATGCACCAACAATGCACCTTAACACACCTCCTTTTTAAACAGGAACACTCATTAGTCCACAAAGTAGCGTAAATGGATTTACTATAAAAAAAACAATGTGGCTCAAAATGTGAAAATTAGGGTTGCGCTGGTCTGAAAATAGCATCAAATCATGCCATGCACGTCTTGCGCCTTTTTGCGCGAGGTGTATGACAGGGTCCATACAATGGCAAACCGTTTTCCTCAGTGTTACATGCTTCTAAAAACAAACCAAAAAAATAATTAGGACAAACATCACAGAAAGTGCCCACAACAACTAGTTACAAGTCCGTTCCCTATACACACCGCCATCCATAAAAAGAGATCAGAGAGAGGTTAAGAATTATTTAGCATAATTTAATTGAACAACAAAAGAACATTAAATAAATCATTAAAAAAAAATCTTCAAAGATCATTCATTAGTGTGTAGGTCGAGTCGATGAAGTAACATCACTCTTAGTTTCACCACTAAACAAAAAATCCTCTTCCCTGTTCACACCTCACCTCATACTGTTTAAATATTTTAACCGTAATTTGTCACACGTGGATAAAACCATTCTTGTGTCTTAAAGCCAGCAAAAGGGCAGAGAACAGATAATTGTTAACAAATGTGACTTGCGCGGAGTGTGTTTTTCCTGGCCCGCTGCGTTCGTGTGCCCGTCTCCACAAAATCTGTCTATGCTTTGGCAGTCGCCCCAGAGCAAGCATCTGTCAAAACAAATGCTTCTCGTGTTGGCGATAAATAAATGAAAGAATAAATGAATAACTGAATAGATAACACGAGGAGGGAAGACAGACACATTGGAGACGGAAAGAGAAAGAGTGAGCTAATGTCATCATTTAGTCGAGGAATTAAGAAACGGTGCTGTCAGGTTGAGTGCGATCGTGGTGTTAATTCAACAAATGCGTTATAAAGACGATGTGTATGAATGCAGACTGATAAATGAATATGGAGCAAAGTTGTAGTGAAAATGAGTTGATGATCAGGTTGTGCTTCATTGTAAAAAAGGTGATTGGTAAAATGTAGGAGGAGCAAGAGTATCAAAGCTGAACTAATTTTCTTAGCTATGAAGATTTTTAGGTATACTTGAAAAATGTATACATTCTCAGAAGGCCAACCTGGTGGCTTAGTGGTTAGCACTGTCACCTCACAAGAAGAAGGTTGCTGGTTCCTGTCCCGGCCAGGTCAGTTTGCTTGTTCTTCCAGTGTTTCCCCGTGATTTTTCGCAACACCTTTTTATTTTACTTCTGAGTTCTTGAACGTTTTGTTAGGTGGAGCAAAACTTGCTAATTAAGTTAGTAGGGAATATTAATTTGAAAAAAAAAAAAAATACCTGTCAATGTGTTGATCGTTTTTTTGTTTGTTTGTTTTTAGTTAAAAATAACAAAAGTGTTGATTAGTATTATTATTTTTTATAAAACCATGGAGGATCTAATATCTTTTGTAATTGTTTGTTGATGGGGAATGTAGTATTTTCTTTATAAGGCTTTTTAAATAAATATTTGTACCTAAAAGGTACATATTAACATATAAACAAGGAAAAATGTGTAAATATGAGGTACCAACATGCACCTTTAAGTTACAAAAGTGAATGTTTCCATTTGAAAAGTTAGTTAAAAGGGATCGCACACTAGATGCGCCACTCAGCGCCACAACACAGGTCACACATGACAATTGGAAGTATCGTACACCAGATGCAAACATTCGCATGTTATTTAAAATCAAACTATTCAGATAGCGCTCTGTGGCATGGCAGAAACATGAATAGTGTCCAGAGTCATATTTGGGCGGTGAGGACAGAATAGAATATAAATCTATATTTAGAATTTTAAAATGGATGGCGCTGCTTGGCGTGGTGCAGCGTGTAGCCGAGAGGCGCATCTGCTGTGCGACCCCCAAAAGTTTTGTGCCTTTATATCTTAGAGTACACAAAAATTTGAAATGATTTCTGTTCTGTGTCCTGATTGGCTATAGACCACTGTCATTTAATCTCTTCGGTGCTGTGCCTACAGTACAAACTTACATAAATCTATGATCACCCAGTGTGACTCTGAAGTGCTGTACTGTATGCTTCCAAGTTTTCTCCCCACAATGGCGACAAAACATTCTGCAATGTCAAAGGCACCTGTGGTAGCACCCAAAAGATGCTAACCATCGCACAAAAAGTTTTGGACATTTGAACCTTGGACATGCTAAAGGAAGATAGAATTACACAGCTGTACAGGTAGATCGCCGTTACGGAATAAATAATTGAAGATCAAATGTTTATATGTCAAATGAACTTATTTTTCTACGAAGGTTTGAACTCTGAGAGTGTTTAAACGAGAGAAAGAGTGAAAATGCTGATGCCTGTTTGAGAAAAGTGTATAAAGTGTGTAGTGACGGGTTTTACAGCCTTAAAACATTTATAATAATAGTAAAAAATAAAGTGACTACTTCACGGATCTTGCCTATTGCAGGTTATTTTTAGAACTGAACTCCCGCTGTTACAGAGGAACCACTGTAAATGCGGTTCAGATCAGGTCAACAGTTGACAATCATTATATAGTTTATTCACTATTCATCAGATAAGTTCAGAAAGGTAAACAAACAAAAAAATATATAAGCTTGCACAACCACAGCCAGGCTAGCAAAACGAAAATCTCTTCAAAAGCTTTTCATTTTTCCCAGAGCAAATTTAAAGCTTGCAACCATCTTAGTGAATAATGCATTAAGCTATTGGAGACCCCTTTACAGCGCTGGACTCCTCTGAGTCATTACACAGATTTTCTTTTGATCCAGTCAGAAATTGTATAAAACACATTGGTTATTATTATTCATTTGTCTGTCCGAAGTCTGCAGCTTGAAGAAGAATTAGCATTTCATGACTGTTAGAAAAACTGGGAACTCTTGTGGTTTCAAATTGGGGGTATAGCATTCAGATGTATTACATATACATGGAAGATTAACCCAAACGAGCAGCTTACACACACAAAACACACACATACAGTGTCACACTTTTTAGGCAATGAGGTGACAGTTCAGAAAAACAAAAAAACGTTCTGCTTCAGGCAACCAGTTTTGCCACAAATGGCTAGATCTTTACATTCATGATGCCTTTAGGCCATGTCAGTTGGTAAGGAAATGCTCTGCTATTTTTGAATGCAGTATAGATTTAGCCTAATGTAAGGTCTAATTGACTGAAAACAGGCAATTCACTTCACTGTACATCTGCTGTTTTCATCCTAAAAGCTCCTTCCTTAATGAAGCTCCACTTACTTATATGTCACAGCAAAAATTGTGTAGTTGATTTCAGATGTAAAAAATAAAAAGATGATTTGAACAAAGCAGTTTCTATTTGAGTGGGTCAAGCTGAGGGTTTGTATGTCATTGTGACCTGGACTCAAAAATACCTGCTGGTTTCAGGAAAGCATTAGATGGAAGGTGCAGCAATGAAATGAAAAACAGATTTTGAAGTGTTTTCTGCTAGTCTGCAGGTCGATGACAACCAGGGAGGTAAAAGATGCTATAAAGGAAAAAAAAAAGATTCTAAAATTTTTAGAATGCTTACATCAAGTCTATGATCTATCTATCGATCTATCTATCTATCTATCTATCTATCTATCTATCTATCTATCTATCTATCTATCTATCTATCTATCTATCTATCTATCTGTCTGTCTGTCTGTCTGTCTGTCTGTCTGTCTGTCTGTCTGTCTGTCTGTCTGTCTGTCTGTCTGTCTGTCTGTCCGTCTGTCCGTCCGTCCGTCCGTCCGTCCGTCCGTCCGTCCGTCCGTCCGTCCGTCCGTCCGTCCGTCCGTCCGTCCGTCCGTCCGTCCGTCCGTCCGTCCGTCTGTCTGTCTATCACGAGTAGCAGTGTGCTATGGCTGTATATCCGCACTAGTGGGAGGGTGCCTTAGTGCCCCACCAGTGCTGATATACAGCCATAGCAAACTGCTACGAGTGTGATGTTGTGTTTATACAACAGTTTGACGACACAATCTTGTGCATACAAAAAGAAAATCAAACATAGAGTCTAAAACCTTTTTGTGTTATATACTACTTCCGCCATTCATTCACATTTGCAGCTGACGTCAGAACTGCAGAAGCCGTTACTAATTCACCAACGTCACTTTAGAGCTAGTATTTGAATGATTCTCTATAGCCGGTAGTAATATTTGGCAAACTATTGCTGGATGTATGTGGGCAGAGTAATACACAAAAGGGTAAAGAGGCTGTATGGATGCTGATATTACTTAAATATATCACGGCTATCAGCCAATCCGATTTGATCCAGACAGAACTGTTGTGTGTGTGTGTGAGTATGTGTGTGTGTGTGTGTGTGTGTGTATATATATATGTATATATATATATATATATATATATATATATATATATATATATATATATATATATATATATATATTTATATATATATATATATATATATATATATATATATATATATATATATATATGCATATATATAATAGATGGATATATATAATAGATGGATGGATGGACAGATGGACAGATGGATAAATCAATATACAAATAGGTGTTGCTTTATAAATGCTGGAAAGTTAAAGTGGCACATCAATCAATCAATCAACCAACCATCCAACCAACTTACCAACCAACCATCCAACCAATTAGCCAATCTATCTATATAATCTTTATCTATCTGAAACTCACAAGATCATGTTGTTTTCACATTGTAAAAAATCGGTAATATAAAGTACATATATATCTTAACAATTTTAAGACAGTTATACCACTGTGACATTTTACTTCACACAAAAAAAACATCACAAATTATGTCTAATTCAGAAACCTAAAGCACATTTGCTAAATATTCAGCTAAGATAAAGTAGCCTATTTATTAACTGGTAGTTCCATCACACATTTTCATTTGTTTGTTGACTTTGCAACAAGGGTCATCAACATTTAGAATATCTGCCAATCCCCCAAGAATAATAAAACAAGTATTCAAAATAACCTGTTGATCAGCACAGAAATCCGTTTCTTAGCTCGAACTTGTTAGCAGAGCTTGACCTGACCTTACAAAACTATGCAAATCCATCAAGTTCAAGAGTTCAAATCAGCTTAAGAAGGTCAGAGAGCACAATCACACCAGCTTTTTACTGCTCAAATGGTTAAAAGTGGAAACTTTTCAGCATATTTCAATAAAAAAATCCCTTGCAACATCTTCCATCAATGCTCTAAAAGCATTTCTCACCAGCATCCCATGCATTCACCAGCACACAACAGAGCAAATACATCCATAAAACACGACATACATACTTTAACCATCAGGCAGTTCAGCAAAGGGCAGCTCTTACCTAAAACAGAAAAAAAAAAAAACAGAAGAATTAGTCCATGAAATTCAGACACCACACTTCATCTGTACAATACAAGACACAGAAGAACAACGGAGACGGTGTGAAACATCTCCTCTTAATTATGAGTGCATCAGACCCAAAGACCCATTTGACACGTAGCAGAAAAAAAGAGGATTAAAGATAAATGAATCTCGCTGATCATTTCCCTGACCGGGAGCATGACGCGTGTTAATAAATGTGGACTCTTGAGAGGCGACGGCCCTGGTGCCACTCTGAACGTGAGAGGTCATTTCTCCGTTTCATACTCATTCGTCACGTCTCGCCAGCGGCTCAGGTGTGCAGATGTCTGCTGAGTAAGACTGATATCGGAGATTCGCCAGTCAGCTGGCTGTGAAGTAGAATACGCCAGGACAGCAGGTCGGGGACGCAAGCGCGACGGGACATGATTAAGGCGGAGGTGAGAGGTGTAAGGGTCTGCTGGACTTCAATGATAGATAGAGACCGCAGGAGTGTGACGGCAACATCGAGGTTGGAGTCCTGAACCCTCTGTTTTAATAAAACACTCCACTTTTTTGTGCAGTTGTCAAGTTTTAGCTTAGCTAAGCATACATCATTGAATCAAATTAGACAATTAGCCTCATTAACATTTTGTTATTTTTCCTATTTGAAGCTTGACTCTTCTGTAGTTGTGTACACTGTTAAAAAAAAAAAAAGTTGACAACTTATAATTGTAAGGCAACTTGCTCAGAGCTTTATTAGCAGTATTAGGGAAAGTAACTTTTTAAAGCAATCCATTACAATATTGAGTTACTCACCAAAAAAGTAACTAGTTCCATTACTTAGTTACTTTTTGTGTTGCTTTAAATACCTGGTGAAGGTTTGATCACTATCAGAACTTTGTTTCTTTTCTTCTTTTTTAATAGAGGTGGTCTGCAATTAGCAAAGCACTGTATAGCCTTCATTTACCTTTAAAAACACATCAAAAATAATATTTTAGGATAATGTAATCTGAGAACTTCCTGACCCCTGAGCTATACATGATGTGCATATTTACTTATATTGTTGAAGTTTTAAAACAATGCATTTGCTAGTAAAATCACGGTTCATTGAGACAATCCCCATTTCCTTGCCTTCAATGTGTTCAAAATAATGAACACATTCTCTCATTGACTGTGTGATTCATTGTGACTACTTTTATTTTAATTCAGCTATTTATTTTTAAAAGCAAACTAATTAAACTAAAATATAACTCACATTACATTTTCAAAAATGTAACTCAATGAGGTAACTAAATGATTACCTATTATTTAAAAGTATTGTGTTACTTTACTCGTTACTTAGAAAAGTAATATTTTTAAGTAACTCTCTGTGGTCATTAAAAATCCCAGGATGTCCTTCGAAAAGGAGTAGGGGTTTAAACCTGGCATCCTGGCCAAATTTACCCACTGTTCATCATGGCCTCTTAACCAGTCAGTCAGTCTACGTGGCATGATGGCGCCGTACTTGTGGCAGCCTGTTGCAGCAGCTCTGGATGTTTTTAACTTTGTGTACTTGTTGTACTTTTTAAATATTTTTTTGCAATGGTTAAGGACTTTGTACTTGCACACTTTTCAGTTTGAGAGCATCAGAAAGCACTGGATCATATTTATTTTTATACTGGCGTTTTTAATTGGAAAGTCGGATGCCGTGAATAGTCCGGCAATTGCAGACGCTGTCATTTATTCAAGAGAGCAACTCCTGGCACTTCGGCATACATCGACGTTTTCGGTACCTACTATGGAAGTTCCTACGGAACTTAAGAGACGACGAAGAGGGTGTAGAGCTGGTGTGAAACGCCGATTAAAGAAAAAGCGCTACAAGCCATCCCTGCCTGTTATTATCATGGGTAATGTTCGATCGCTTGGGAACAAGACGGAGGAGCTGACGGCGCTTGTAAGAACACAGCGGGAATATCGTGAGTGCAGTTTTATGTGTTTTACCGAGACATGGCTGAATGATAAAACACCTGACTCAGTGGTTGCATTAGACCGCTTCCACTTGGTGCGTGCGGACAGGTGCGCGAAGCAGACTGGCAAGAATAAAGGTGGTGGACTGGCATTGTTTGTCAACGAACGCTGGTGCCGCCCAGCACACATTACAACAAAAGAAGTAGTGTGTAACAAGGATATTGAACTATTGGCTGTGGGAATGAGGCCCTATTATTTGCCGAGAGAATTCTCTTATGTGATCGCTATAACGGTGTATATCCCTCCCTCGGCTAATGCGAGTAACGCATGTGAGCATATTAACACCGTTACAGCCAGTATACAATTAAAATATCCTCATTCACTTATTGTTATTTCTGGAGATTTTAATCACGTATCTCTACAAAGTTCTCTGCACACTTTCACCCAGTATGTAGACTGTGGCACAAGGGACTGTAAAACTCTGGACATGCTATATGCAAATGTGAAAGATGCCTATTCTTCTACACCGCTCCCTCCTTTGGGGCGATCGGACCATAATCTTATTTACATCAGATCTGTCTATGTTCCGGCTGTAAGGAAGCAGCCACCAACGATAAGAACAGTTCAAGTATGGTCTGATTCTGTGTATGAGGCATTGATGGATTGTTTTGATTCAACAGACTGGGAGGTTTTGTGCAAATCCCATGATGAGGACATTGACAGTCTAACAGACTGTATAACTGATTATATTAACTTTTGTGTTGAGAACACAGTACCCACAAAAAAGGTTAAATGCTACTCAAACAATAAGCCATGGGTGACCCCTGAATTAAAGGCATTATTAAATGAAAAAAAGAGGGCATTCTTAGCAGGTGATAGAGAGGAAATTAAGCGGGTCCAGAAAGAGCTAAAAATTAAAATTAGGGAGGGGAAGGTTAATTATAAATCTAAAATGGAACATAAACTACAACAAAATAATATTAGAGATGTATGGAGTGATCTAAATAGGATGTCTGCCTCTGTTGGAAAGAACTGGGTGGATGAAATTAATATATTTTTTAATAGATTTGATGCAGCAACCAGTGTTTTAGAAAATTCTCATCCGAGTACACATCAGAGTTCATTTTTAGATTCACCGTCAGTTTTAACTTCTAATTTTTCTACTTGTGAGTCTGGTACTAAACTAGAAGTAACCATAGAACAAGTAAGAAATGGGTTGAGGAGAATTAAAAAGAAGAAATCCGCTGGACCAGATGGCATCAGTGCTGGAGTTCTTAAAGCCTGTGCAGATCAAATTTGTTGGGTGGTGCATTACATTTTTAATTTGAGTTTGCGTTTGGAACGAGTTCCCATTTTATGGAAGACATCATGCGTAGTACCGGTCCCTAAGAAACCTAACCCTACTGAGTTCTCTCATTATAGACCAATAGCCCTAACTGCCCAGTTGATGAAAGTTTTCGAAAGATTGGTATTAAATTATATTAAGAAACTGTTGATTGCTTCTGAGGACAGACTGCAGTTTGCATATAAAACTGGTGTAGGGGTAGATGATGCAATTATTTATCTTCAACACAAATCTCTAAGTCATCTGGAAACATCGGGTAATATTGTTAGGATCACATTTTTTGATTTCTCAAGTGCATTTAACACTATCCAGCCTGCACTATTAAAGGTAAAATTAGAAAATGCAGGTTTACAAAAAGGTATGGTAAGTTGGTTAACTGACTATATCACTAATAGACCACAGTATGTTAGGATGCATAACTGTGTGTCACAAGTTATAATGAGCAGTACTGGTGTTCCTCAAGGAACGGTTTTAGCTCCATATTTATTTACATTTTATACATCTGATTTTCAATACAGCTCCAAAAATTGTCATTTACAGAAGTTTTCTGATGACTCTGCAATTGTAGGTTATATAAGGAATCATGATGAGAGTGAGTATAGGTTGCTTTTAAAAAGTTTTGCTGACTGGTGTGATATGAATTGTCTTAATTTAAACACTAGTAACACCAAAGAAATTATTGTTGATTTTAGTAGACATCCATCACAAGCGGTGCCAGAGCGGAGTCAGAAATTGAGATTGTTTCGTCATATAGGTACCTGGGTGTATATTTGAACAACAAGCTCGATTGGTCTGAAAACACAATCCAGGTGTATAAGAAGGGTCAGAGCCGCATTCATTTATTAAGACGACTGAGGTCCTTTGGTGTGTGTCAGACACTGTTAAAAACGTTTTATGACTCTGTGGTGTCTTCTGTGATTCTGTATGCTATAACCTGCTGGGGAGGGGGACTATTGGAGAAGGAGAAAAACAAATTAAATAAGCTCATAAAAAGGGCAGGTTCTGTTGTGGGGGGTGCACTACCTACCATAGAAGAGATTGCACAGGATCGAATGCTGGACAAATTTGTTAGTATAATGAATCACGATAGTCATCCCCTTTATGATACAGTCCAAGCGTGTGCAAGCTCTTTTAGTACAAGATTAATTCAACCCCGGTGCTACAAAGAAAGATACAGGAAGTCTTTTTTACCAACAGTGATCAGATTGTATAACCAAAGTCATACCAGATGAATTGTGCTGAACTTGAATTAGATATTGGATATGTACAAGTGTTTACTCGTTGTTTTTGGAACCAAGGTGTGCAGTATGAAATGTAATCTTATTATTGTTTTTATATGTATGTAACTTATTTATCTATTTTTAGTATGGAGAGCTCTGCTGTGACATGTGAATTTCCCTCCGGGGATTAATAAAGTCAAACTAAACTAAACTAAACATCCCCAAATCCTAATTGGCTAAATCACTCTGTCTCCTCTCCAACCAAAATCAACTGGTGTGTGGTGTGCGGTCTGCCGTCGTGTCATCCAGGTGGATGCTGCACACTGGTGGTGGATGAGGAGATGTAAAGCACTTTTTTTAAAAATGTAAAGCACTTTGAGTGTCGAGAAAAGGACTATATACATGTAAGAAATTATTAAATAATAATAATAATAATCTGAATGATGTGATGTGTAATGTGCTCTGATGGTCGAGAAACTGAACAAATTTTGGAATGGACTTGTTATATGCTAGCTATAAAGCTGAACCAATGGACCGAAACCCTGAAGGAAAGTGCTCTATCTGGAAGAAATTTGAACACCCCTGCAATTCTTAAAGTGGCTTTCAAACTGACAGTGACTTTGTGGGCAAGTAAGAACACGTACCAGCAAGCAACAGCACCGACTTAATGGATTTAACTCGATTTAATCACTGTCAGTGTGAACGCCCCTTGAGAGTGTAACATTGTTCTCATCTTCTTAAGCAGCAGGTTTCAAGTAAAATGATTTACCCTCTCCGGGGTGTAAGACTCATTCTCACATTCACATCACTGATGCGTGTTCACTGCAGGAATTTCAGTGCTAGATTATAAATGGACCATTGGATGATCCATCTCTAAAACCTCTCGTTTCTTAGCCTCCAAGAGTGATGACTGATGTCTTTCGCTCTATTTGCCCCAGTAGGGTCACACAGAAAAATGACACTTTTCTAAAAAGGGCCACAGATGTTGCCTCTCTCTTTCCAACCACGTTATCACCGGCCAAATGTAGGCCAGTGATAAAAGAGCGAGACTGCAACGCCTGTTCAGAACATAAACTTGACTGGAAGAGAGATACGTATCAGAAAGTGAAGCTT
Source organism: Danio rerio (assembly GCF_052040795.2). NCBI lineage: Eukaryota > Metazoa > Chordata > Actinopteri > Cypriniformes > Danionidae > Danio > Danio rerio. Next base: position 27,336,342 of record NC_141030.1, read on the forward strand.
AGGTCTCTCATCTGAGATAAAATCATGGACTTTATCTCGAACAAGAGACCAGCTGTCTTTATTCTTCACATGTGTTCTTTCAATTTGTAATTCTTCACCTAATGCTAATCCTACGGCTAATGTTGTTTTCCCTCAAAAAATAGGCTTACACTTATGAACATTTATTCTGGTTTGCAAATAAATCTTGAAAACATGCTTTTTTGTTACATTAAACATAGTTGAACTGTTGTTTTATAGTAAAACTAATAATGAATATTCCAAAAGTCCATGGATAATTATCATAAATAATTAGTTTTCTAACTTATTCAGAAGTAGTACACATTGACAATTACTTTATAATTGACACATTTAAAGCTAAATGCTAATGACAATAAAAAAGATGCTTTTAGAAGACCTCGCATATGAGACAAGTGATCCTGAGGAAATCGATTGAAACAACCCATTTTAGTTAAAAAAAAAATTTATCTTAATGAGTACTGTGAATTTACTCCATTTAAGTTGAATAAAAGAGGTATTTAGATAACTCATCACCTTAAACACTGAGTTTAAAACTCTTTTCAAATGAGTAGAATTAACTTTCAGTAAATTTTGAGTTAACTACACTCATTTAATTTGATAAAGTTGACTGTTGGGTTTTTACAGTGTGTAACATTATTTTTTCAAATGATTTTGAACTTTTGAAAATTAATTAAGGGATAATTCACTTACAATTTTTATCATCATTTTCTTACCTTATACTTTTTCCAAACCTGTTTCAGTTTCTTTCGTCTGAACACAAAATGTTGAAACAGCCATTTCCATTTATAGTATTTTTTGTTAGTCATGGATGAGTCAGGGATTAGTCATGGATTATTAATGAGACTTAAAAAGTGTCTATCAGTCCTTGGGTAAATTAACCATGATTTATATACTCAATACACAATCTTTCTCTCTTTAACAGATGTCTAAAGATAGATGTCTTGGCTAAAACAAGGCTACATTTGGGCTGTCAGAAAAATAGTCCAAAACTAGTCATTAAAGATTCGACAACTGACAGACTTTACATGTGCAGTCATTCCTCCTTGTGTAATTGACAACTAGTCTATTTTTGGATTTTTTTGGAAGTTAAATGTCTATTAGATTTTCACTGAAACCAAAATGTACACTATAAATAAATATCTGTTTATGGGAGTTTTATCTCTGCTCTGCTGACTTTTGATGTTGAAGATTCAATTCTGCAGTTTTAACAATGACGTTTATTGACATTTTTGTAGTTTAACAAAATAAAATATATAAGAAATAATATATAAACAAATAAGTCTGTATAATAATGAAATATACTGGCAGCTTTTTACCAGATTTTTTTACTCTAATTTACAACACCAAACCAGATGAGTTATCACTTTAAACTACAACAAATGTCAGTAAAAATACATCTTTCTAACTTTTCTACTTCAAAAGCTTTTAAAGGAAAGATCAAGGTCCCATAATGCAATTCAAATGTTTCGATGTCCATGTTTAGATGTCTATTAGATGTCTTTTAAACACAAAAATATTTCCTGCTGCCTTTAACCATGTAAAAGTGTAATTATACAAATGGTAATCATTCTGACAATGATTACCATTTGCATAATTACAGTTTTACATGATTATATCATAGTTAGTGTATGGCAAAACATAGTTTATTTTCAGAAATGAGATGTTAGTTTAAATACAGCTAATGCTGACATTTTTCAATCAGTTATTCCTTTGTGTGATGTTTTTGGAAGTTTTCATTCATTCATTCATTCATTCATTTTCTTTACGGCTTAGTCCCTTTATTAATCTGGGATTGCCCCAGCAGAATGAACCGCCAACTTATCCAGCATATGTTTTACACAGTAGATGCCCTTTCAGCTGCAAACCATCTCTGGGAAACATCCATAGGCTCTTATTCACACTCATACACAACGGACAATTTAGCCTACCCAATTCACCTGCACTGCATGTCTTTGGACTGTGGGGGAAACCGGAGCGAACACAGGGAGAAGATGAAAACTCCACACTGAAACGCCAATTGACCCTCCCAAGGTTCGAACCAGCGAACTTCTTGCTGTGAGGCGACAGCACCACCTACTGCACCACTGCGTCGCCTGGATGAAGTTTTCACAAATGTAAATGTAAAAATATTTATTTTCAGAAATTAGATGTTAGCCTGAATCATCGGTCTCAAACTCAATTCCTGGAGGGCCGCAAATCTGCATAGTTTAGCTCCAACCACCTCTAACTCACACCTGCTTAATAGTCTCTAGAAGTCTAGACACCTTGATAAGTTGGATCAGCTGTGTTTGATTAGGGTTGGAGTAAAACTGTGCTGAGCTGCAGCCCTCCAGGAATCAGGTTTTAGACCAATGGCCTAAATGCTAGATGCAGCTGATGATGACATTTTTAAATCAGTTATTTCTTTGTGTGATGTTTTTGGATGAAGTTTTCACAAAAGTGAATGTAAAAATGTTTAAAAGGCTGTCGAAACTACCGAGATCAGCCCACGCCTGCCTCCTCCGACAACACTAATTCGAGCAAAATCCCAGTTTATTCCCAGCTCTAGAAGCGTGCCGTTGAGCGTCCCAATGTTTTGATTCTGTATGCAAGGTCATGCCTGCCATCTCCCCCTCCTGCCGTTTTACACCTGCCATACTTTATTTGCTCCCACATTAACTTTGCCTCCGAATTTCCCTTCCCATCTAAAACGCATTTACAGGTGGGAGAAACGTAAACAGGCTGGAGCTGCCTCATTAAACAACAGCACACACTGCCGCCACCCAAACAAACCAACTTTTATTCCCCAATCATCCCCTCATTCACTCACCTCACGAACTTGTTTGTCCTCCATCCTTACATCCGCATGACCTTTCAGAACTGCTCTGTAGGTTAAGCCGTGGGCTGATTCAGATTTAGCGAACATAGATACATGTGAAGTGCATCTCATTCGACCACCATCCCCCATTCTGAAATATAGGGACAGCATTCTGACCAGATAACCTTCTCTTTTGCAGATGATACTTTCAAGGATAATTGTGTTCATGTGTTCTGAAAGCCCACAGAGTGTGGACATTACAGACAAATCACAATATAGCATCTGCTCTTTAAAAAGAGAGCCTTTTAGGTTGAGCCCCCTCTATAATTTGCACACAGTCCTTAACGCAAGTGACTATCTGCTTGTGTGTGTACATAAGTGTGTCTATATATCCCTAGCTGGAGTGTGAGAGGCTGATTTAAGTGTATTTTAATGGCAGTACGATACAAAATCTTCTGAAAGAGTCTGTGTGTTATGCGGTACAGATGCGAAAGAGAGGCACATAAGGAGTTTTAATGGTCTGTGACAGCCCCAAAACCCTCCACTATACTTCTCTTTCTCACTTGCACCCACATCCCCAGCTCTGCAGAATCTTTTACCCCCTTTTTCTTTCTCTGACAGAAATCTGTAGGCCTGTCTCAGTTTCAGTAAAGGTGCCGACTATAAAGCCCCTGAGCACCTTATCTGCCCCCTGTGTCTGTCAGCAGGGATTTCTGATCGGTTTCTTCTCACACTTTAGAGCAGCTCAAAGCCACTTCATCTCTTTGGCTGAGAAAAACAAGCCTCAAACCTTCACACTGAGAGCAAGACCCCTCTTTTAGGCTCCAAAAGCCAAATTAAGCCTCCTTGTGCCTTTCGCTCAGATGCTGGTATGTGTGTTTATATACTGAAAAGTTCCTCAGAAGTCTAAGAAGTCAGTTTGTCCATCCATCTGTCCGCACATCTGTTCACCCATACAATGAGATTCACCCACTACACTCGGTCTACTGCCAGAGCTTTTAGGCTGTCTGTTGCACTCCAAAAGTTTAAGAACAATAGTACATTTCCTTTTAGCAGATGCACAATCCTTTTCACTTCTGGGAAAATCGAGCAGACATTTTGATGACTCATCCTGCACTAAACAATATGTTTTCCAATCAAAAGTTCCCTGGGATAGGATTTTCCCGCTACCTATACTATCTGCATATAACTTAACTTATAGTAGATGTGTAGTACAGACATGTAAACACCTTAATCAAACTATTACCTTCATGTTAGATTTTCACCACATTTTGCGACGTGATAGTCTATACACACAGTATGTCTGACACTATCCACTGCAACTATCGAATCAAAGAAGGACAGCATTCTCCCACATCGTGAAATGCGTAAGTTTTTTTTCCCATATGGCATGCAGCATCAAGTTCCATTTAAACAACACTCTTCCAGCAGTTCCTACTCGCATCCAATATCTCGTTTGTCACAGGGGGCATGCATAAAACATTCCTAAATAAAAGTGCAGGTGCCAAACTGCAGTAAAATCAACAAATTAAAAATGAAACATCCAAAAAAACTCCGGAGGAAATGTGGATAGCGCGGGTAATGTAATGACGTTACGAATGTGCACATTACATGTGAATGAACTTTTAAAAAGCTACTCATGTGAACACCTCAATCATATTATAGTCTGCTTTTTCGGGGTCGGGTCGTGGGGCAGCAGTCTTAGGAGAGAACCCCAGACTTCCTTTTTCCCAGACACTTCCTCCAGCTCCTCTGGGGAGATCCCGAGGCATTCAAAGACTAACCGAGAGACATAGTCCCCCCATCATGTCCTGGGTCTTCCCTCAGGCCTCCTCCTGGTGGGACATGCCTGTAACAACTCCCAAGGTAGGCGTCCAGGAGGCATCTAAAGCAGATGCCCAAGCCACCTCAGCTGACTTCTCACGATGTGGAGGAGCCCGGCTGTACTCTGAGCTTCTGGATGACAGAGCTCCTCACGCGATCTATAGACCTTTTTCTTGGAACGCAAAATTACCCATTATGCTTTGCGTGTATGCGCAAGGAGAATGCGAAGAACTTCCGGTCGGCAGCTGATGCGTGTAAACAGTCACATTTGGACAGCTTTGAAACGATAGTTTTAATCTATTTTACCTGCTTTTATCCTCTTTGAACTAATACTGTTGTCCATCAGCACCATCTCCTGGACTGATCATTTAAAGAAATGCGATCTAATAGGATGGAAAACAGCTGCTGTGAGGCATTTTCCCCTCATTGTCAGACGGCATCTTCGGCAGTTTAAATGAAGCCTTGTCATCGCTAAAGTCAACATTTTCTCTTTATTTCAAATATATAACCAGCCCAAACAAATGTAGTTCGCCAAAATGTTTGACACACACATGTACCCTGTACTGTGCAACTGACACACTGATTTAATAACTGTGACAAAGTGAAAATATAGGCTAGTGTCATTTCGAAATGACAGAAAAAAACAAACCGTGGTAAAAACAACACACGAAATAAAACACACCAGTACCAATAACAGACTTTTATTGGTCATTTTTGTAAATTGCACGACTTGTATACCTGTTAAGTTTCATGCCAGTACTCTGGTTTGCTCTCTCTCTCCCTTTCTCTCTCTCTCTCTCTCTCTCTCTCTCTGTGTGTTAAAGAGCCGCTGAGCTAACACTGTATTTCTGACGGCAGACACGTGAACTAGGAGAGCGTTTTTCTCGTATTTCTGACGCGCTTGAACCACATGTGACAGATTATAACGGCTTTAACAGACACATTTATAAGTTGTGTGTCACAAAAACAGACTTGGAAATGCTGATTCTTATGCCAGCCGAGTCACACTCTGCAGCAAACCACTGCATTGCATGCTGAAGGTCGATGTTCAATGAAGCATGGATACTTTCTATAGTCTGAGGTAAATAACATTTTGGCAAGTGTTTATTTAACTGTGGTCAATGCTCACTCATCTTTTGTGTAGACCAGGGGTGCTCAAACTCAGTCCTGGAGGGCCTGTGTCCTACAAGGTTTAGCTCAAACTTCCTTCAACACACCAGCCTGGAAGTTTCTAGTATACCTTGAACAAGCTTGATTAGCTGGTACATGCGTGTTTAATTTGGATTGGAACTACAATATGCAGAACACAGCCATCCAGGACCGAGTTTTGGCACTGTTGGCATAGACAGACATTCGGAAAGGTTACAAACAACATGGACTTTCTGTCTGAGTGAACAAACCTTTTTAAATTATCACATTTTGCTTTCATCTATGTTTTTAACTATTCAATCTTTCCAACTTAATTCTAGTTCGTTTCAGGCTGATGGACTTGTCAGATATTTCCAGGAGAGCGGTATTCAAATCAACAAATTCCTGACAGACTTGTAAACTCGCACGGTTGGTGGTCTAATCTGAATCCCACTACAAATTGAATCCTAATATATTCCCCCTGAGGTCTGTATTTTTTTTGTTTGCTTGTTTGCTTTTGGAAAACCACTTGATTAGACGAGTGCAACAGACAGATAAGAACTCATGAATAAATGGATATTAATGTCCGTGGTCTTGCAATCTATAACAATTTCAAATTTCAGGCTGCCTTGTTTTTCGCTGCCAGATGAAAATAGTGTTGACTCTGTGCCATTCATTTTAATTCAATTTAATTCAGAGATGACCACTGAAACAGAAGCATTATTGGATTTTATCATTCAGGAATTTAAATTTCAAGTTTGTTTTAGATGGACATCTAAGAATCTCTTAGATTAAATCACTCCATTTAACTAAAAAGACATCATAATTCTCCAGTTCAGAGATCTACTCATTTAAATGGCTGAAGTTTTAACTGTTGTATAATAAAAACAAGATGTTTAACCACCAGACTGTTTTCACCCTTAAACAAGGTTTTTCCCCTAGATCCCTTGCATTGGAGTCTCTGAAAATGAAGAACACAAGCGTTTGTGCGATGTCCATCACCATTGAGTGGGCCGCTCTGGTCTAGATGACCCTATTGAGAGGGAGAGCTTTTATTCGAATGAGAGTCCACCCTCTCCCAGGCCCTGCCGAACAAATAGAGACTCTCGACAAAGGCTTTCTGCTTTTCCCCCAAGTGTGTTGGTGAGAAATAATCAGCCCCTCATCCTCAGAGCATCTTCAACTCTGCGAGGCAGGAAAAGAAGTCTTGTAAGATGAATTACGTACGGTGAAAAAAAAAAAAATCTGGAGAGAGAATGTGCTTCTTTTTCTCAGAAAGCTTTTCTCTGAGATAAGAAGTGGCCTATCCTGACAGCTCTCAAATCAGCCATTCTTGTTTCCCTGGACACTGTTACCATGTCAACCGCAGGAGTGCTCTGACCTTGCACTGGTGTTTACAGACACCAATTAAAAAGTAGACATAACGACTGAGGACCGAGGTGGACACATCAACTTGCAGAGTCAGCACAACACAAGTGCAAGAAGAAAGAAATGAACAATGTGAAGCATTAGTCATAAGTTGATATGTGGTCACTAGAGGTTTGTATTTCACACAGAGTGCCAAATCAAAATCGGGAACTTACACAAATTGATTTTGAGGGTTACACATTCAAACATAGAAGTTTTACACAATAATGCTTGGAGTGGAGCTTGTTGTGCTGGATATTAGGAACTTGATTTGAGTTTACTTGGTTATTGTGCAGAAGTGTTTCCAAACTTCCCAGCAGGCACACAACATTATAAGATGTTATTATTGGGTTAGATTTAGGACGTGACATCAGGTGACCAAATTCAATGTCTAGCCAGCGTCTAAGAACATTATTCTGATGTCCAATAACAACGTCAAAGGACATTGATATTTGGTTGATGTTAGGATGTGTCAGAAAATGTCCAAGATCCAACGTCGAGCCAACATCTTAAACCAATGTCATATTGACATCAAATACTGACATGTATTTGTCACGTATGGCAATCAAAATCCATCGTCTGATTAACGTCCACACAACGTCAAGCTTGTAACATCATTAGACGTTAATATTTTGTTGATTTTAGGTTGGACGTTGGACATTGACGTTGACCTGACATTGGGTTCTGACGTCAATCCTATTTTCTCTCAATGCGATTGGGTATTACGTCAATCTGATGCCATGTTGACATCCTGTGCCTGCGGGTTGTACCAGAAAACTGCATCCTAAGTCCACATAATAACACATAAAAACTGATCAATTGGAACCAATCCTTAGAAATAAAGGTATGACAATTGTCAGTGGGGAGGAATCTTTTCAAAAGATGCATTTGCACATTTCAGAAGGGTGCACATGCGTCTCCCGTATTTACACTCTCAACACACAGGATTGCCAAAGCCATACTGAGGTTAACAGTGTAAGTATTTCCACTCAATTACATTTTACCACCCAAAAACTGTGAATTCAGAAAATGGCCATGGGTTTAGGGTCCAAATTGGAATCTGACCTTCCTTGTTGTGTTGGTGTTTGTTCCTGTTTCCTTTGTTTTTATTACTAGTTATTTTCAGTTTTTTTACAGGTACTCAATGGTTCATTGATTACGTTCACCTGTATCTTGCTTAGTTGTACATTAGCCATTATGTTTAGTTCAGTTTATTGGTTCTTGAAATTATTTTTGTGCAGGATCAATTTTGCAGTTCCATTCCTATAGCCTACCACATATACAGATGGCCAAACTTTTGTTTTATTATTTTTATTAACTTTTTTTATTATTATTTTTTTAACTCATTCCCGCCATTGATGAGATAACTCACAATATTATTTCATGCGTTCATTCATTTTCTTTCCAGCTTGGACCCTTTATTAATCAGAGGTTGCCACAATGGAATGAACTTCCAACTTATCCAGCATATGTTTGATGCAGTGCCCTTCCAGCTGCAGCTCATCACTGGGAAACACCTATGCACTCTCATTCACACAGCTTATTCAATTCCCCTATACAGCATGTCTTTGTACTGTGGGAGAAACCGGAGCACCAGGAGGAAACTCATGCAAACATGCAAACTCCACACAGAAATGCCAACTGACCCAGCCAGTTCTCGAACCAGTGACATTCTTGATGTGAGACAATCTAACTCACAATATGACAACTCAAAATATGAAGGAAATTGCTTACTACTCAGTAGGTACTGCATCTGATTTTAACCTTACTACTCAACCGTTAGAAAAGTATGTTCTATACAGTATGAATGTGAGTAGTAAAAATGGAACTTGGATGTACTTAATCAGACATTTCGTCATGATCACTTGACCTACCTACGTCAGTTGCGTTGCTTTACTCCTAAATATGAATTCTCTCACGGGGCATCATGGGGTAGCTTAGCATGCATAGAATGCACAATTCAGAATCTTGTTTGAAGTAGTAGGTCATCCAAGTACTTTTTGCATACTGTTATCAAATTCTTGGACATAATACTTGGCTCACATAATGATATTAGCGTACTATATAGAATGGAAGTTTGCGATTTTGGAAGCAGGCCATGTTTTAAATATATTTGGCCCTAACGCATGTCCTGAGTGAGGACTTTATTATTAGAAAAAATTTAATAAAATAAATTAGAAAAAAATAAATAAATATATGATTATTTCATAATAATGACGTTTTTTTTTTTCTGGATTTTTATGCAGCCTTGCAGAACATAAAAATGTTAAAAAAGCCAGCACTTGAGCTTGACTTTTATTACACCGGCTGATTCCAGTATATTAAAATAAAATGTAAACAAAATATAAAGTAAAAATAAATCTGTGAACAAAACAAAAAAAGCAATATTCATTTTTTTTAACAGAATATCGAGAGAAATGGAGAGAAGGGACATTTGCATTCAAGAGATTTTTCGATTGCTTAAAAAAAAATGCATACATTATGGAACAAAATTTAGCCAAAAGTCTTTAAGCAAAAAGTGTTAATAAAATTATATTTGTACAACAACAAGCGCAGAATTTAGTAAAACTGCTGTATTTGAATATGTTATGTAATGGTACATTGAGATATGTGCATGCAAATGTCAGGCACAATGTTATCATTGTGAAGGTTATCGCAATGGCCTACTGATACATATGCAAACAAGAACCTCAACTTGGTCAAACTGTGCTCCCTTTTTATAGAACACCATATAAAGCAAGTCTGGTTTTCAGTCAGGTTTTAATTATAAAGTATATATAATGATATAGTGATTAAGATATAATGATTAAGAGCAAACAACCTCAAAGGTACAGACAAACAACCACAAAATCCCATATTTGATTCCTTGTGGTCTTGTGATATTTCTTTCATGGTCTTTAACCCATTCCAACTCCAGTGATCCATACCATGGCCATTCTGCAAAGCGCTCATTAGAACATACTGATTTATTATCCTTTCTGTGTGATGTGACGATCTCCCATTTCAATGCTTTGTGAGTGAGATTGATGGGTTTCTGCTGCAGCCCCTGACAGAGAGATTTACAGCGTCTGATCAGACCCTCCTCAGTCTACTGTTACTGCCCTCAGAGGACTCTCAAAGTTTAAAATAAATTACAACAGAGATTGGTCTGTCTGTTTATGTGTGGGGTTGTGTTTGTGAGTGAGAGAAGCAGTGTGTATTTCACACAGGTCCATTATATGTACCATATATTTACCTTTCCCAGTGTTTTTGTACATTTACGACCCATCAGTCCTTGGCTTTGTGATGCGCACCATCAGTTAGTGAGCCAAACTTACAATCCACCTGAGCACTTTCTATTCCCTCAAAGTCAGAGTGTACTGACATAACCTCCATGGAAAAACAAAACCAAAAAAAAAACATTGAACAGCTGCCAACAGGAAGTCCTCGTGTAATGAAGCATGAATGCTCAGCCAACAAACAGAAGCTCAATTCAGACGTCATAAGATAACCTCTCTTTCTGCTTCATTATATTCACACAGTGTGCTTAGTAATTGGCATATAAGCCAAGAACGCTTCCACTTTCACATGGAGGATTCGATACTCAAACTGACCTTGCTCTTGGACAAAACAAGCACAGCTCTCTGTATGTTCTGTTAGTTTTGCAGCTTTGTTTTTTACTCAATGTCTTTCCTTCCCTCAACTGATCCTACTGAATTTCCACGAAAACTATTTAACATGGTGTTTACATTACAAGATTGCATGGTATTTGAATTTACTGTATATATATATGAGTAATATCACATGAGTAGCAGCGCAATATGGCTGTATATTAGCACTGGTGGGAAGCGTGCGTTGGCAATCTCAAAAGTATATTTTGTTGTGTAACAGCAGTAATATTTGTCAAACTGTGGTGTTTGCTTGTTGCTGACTGTATGTGGGTGGAGTAATACAAAAAGGGTAAAGAGGCTATATCACGGCTATCAGCCAATCAGATTCGAGATCCAGACAGAACTGTTGTATATATATATATATATATATATATATATATATATATATATATATATATATATATATATATATATATATATATATATATATATATATATTTTGAATAACATTATATTTTTGAAAGTTTGAAATTATAGCTTTTTGCCTCGAGTATAGACTATTCAGTTCATAAGAGCAGTTCATTCTTTTATGAAGTTTGCTGTAGAAAAATATAACATTTTAAAAAAATTATAATTGTCGGCCTATAAATATCAGCTATCGGCCTCCAAGTCTGAAGAGTTATCGGTTATCGGTATTGGCAAAAAAATCCATATCGGTGCATCCCTAATAAATAAATATATATAAATATATATAAATATATATATAAATATATATATATATATATATATATATATATATATATATATATATATATATATATATATATATATATATATATATATATATATATATATAGTCAATGTCCAATGCCGGACAGATGTTGCAGTTGGTTACTTTTTAATGCAACCTAAAATCACCAAAATATCAACATCTAATGATGTTACAGCTTGATGTTGTGTTGACATTACTAATATCAGAAGTTGGATTTTTGTTGCCATACCTGATAAATAAATGTCATTGCTTGCCGTCAATATGACGTTTGGTTTAAGATGTTTGCTTGGCATTAGATATTGGTAACCTTTCAACACAACCTAAAATCAAACAAATATCAACATCATTTCACATCATTATTGGACGTCAAAATAACATTGTCCTTAGATGCGGGTGACTAAATCTAACCTAATACTAACTTCTTATGATGTTATGTGTCTGCTGGAAAACTTCATTAGTTCATCTGTATTTTAGTGAGGATGGGGTAGAGAGAGAGAAGGCTCTGGCTGTACACCTGAGTGCAGATGCAAGATGAGTTGCATGCAAGGCTTTTAATGCAAACACCTAACCTAACCCTAACTTAGCCTGGCACACTGACATCACTAGCTCCATTTAGTCCATTGTGTCTGAGAGAGCAGTAAACAATTTGTAGGGAACATGTCAACAATACCACAGTTCTTTCACAAAGCTTTCTTTAAGTGAGCTGGTTATCCACAATAAATCAAAGGTAAAAGAGAGAAACATGCAAAAAGTGCAGAGCAGGAGGACCAAAACTGAGAACTGCTGATCTAGGTGTTAGCATGAGTCTGATACCCATGTGAGACTAGACAAGGAACAAAGGGCATGTGTAGATATAGGGTGGTGGTTATATGGGAAACAAATGAGTCCAATTACTAATCTGGGGATTGTCATATGTGTTTCAAATCAATAGGTTTGTAGCTCTGATTCAACTGTGTGATTCTCTCATAAGAGCACACCAACATTTTTGATATGTCAGAAAAACATCAATTATTTGCTTCTCCATCCCCAATCCCAATTAATTGCTTTCTCTATTGCTTTTGTATACTTTATGAACACAGCACGACAAAGCTGAAATTCAGCGAGTCAAAATTCAAAGACTCAAACAAATCTGAATTCAACTCAAAATTGTACTGAACTCCCATTGTGTATGTTCGGCCTTAATTACTTAGGTAGTTGGCTGATTTAATATTATTGCATATGTTTGCAATGTTTCCAATTATGTGGGAATAAAAAACATAATTCTGCAGGAAAACTCTGATCAATGTGTTGATTGAGGAAAGAGTGCTACCACTTACAGTACTACACTAAGATCAGATTTCACACGAAGAACAAATGCTTTTCAGACAGAATAAGAGTGTTGCTACACCCAAAGGGAGTTGAATTACTTTGGAAATACTGTAGAAACCCACTTATTTCCATAACCTGTCCATTATCTGACAGACCTGTGCAGGAGTGAGAAGGTTTTTGGATCAGCTGCGTGTTTTCAGACGCCTCCAGACAGTATTGAGAGGATTAGCTGCTTTCAAGCTGCCCAGTCATGTGGACTAACACTGTAAACACAGCAGTTTTGGGGAGGACAAAGAAATAGGATCAAAATACATGGAGATGCCATAAAACCTCTGAGACGAGGATGTGGAGGGGGGACTACATTTTTGAGATGGATGAAAAGATTAAGCTAATGCTCTTTTGCCGTTTTTTTTTTTTTTTTTTGTGGTTTATTGTTCATTCATACTAAGCCGGGAATCAAGGTCTCTCATTTAAATCCTGATTTAAATGCAAGGGATACACAATATATTTGTTCGGAGCTACACCTACAAATTGTTGCTGAAAGTAGCTTCCGCAACCCATTTAATGCATTTAATTATTATCTAAAACAATTTTAAAATATAAAGTATATATAAATAGTACAATAAAAATTTCAACTAGAAATAGCAACTTTACTGGCTTCTTGTTAAGTCACGTATTGATTTCAAGACATAGATTTTAACATATAAAGCAGTGCATGGGCAACAACCTGACTACATTTGTGGCCTGGTAACTCTTGCCCTCCCACCTGCAGTCTTTATTTAGCATCTGGGCTTACCCTGTATCAGCCACACTGTAAACCTGTTATGATTATAAACGATTCAGCCATTGCAAATCACTAACGGAATACAAATCTGTTAATGTGAACTACAAGATCTAGTCATGCATCACACACACTCTCAATCAGTTCCTGATCAGGACTGATTGCATCAACCCAGGCTCATACTGAATACGTAGCCGGAGGTACGTATGGCTGCATTTCATATTTTTTTTAAGCGAACGCTGCAGGACGGTGTGACGCCGTTCCTTTCGGCGCTTGCCGGCCGGCCGCTTACCTCCGTGTGGAGGGCTTTTCCACCGCAACCAGTTTGTCCGGTTAGCTCGCCCTGTACGTCAGCGGACTGGATGGCGATGACCGGATTCGATCCAGGGAAAAGTGGTTCAAGAAATCAGGTGAAAAAACAAAAACAAAATCCAAAAAATAAAGCGAACAAGTTCATCACAGGGTGAGAATCTGGTGAAATTTGAAAACGTGGTAAAAATCAGACGTGGGCTTTTCTTTTTTTGGATGGCTTTTGTAAATTGTCGTTGGTTGGGTTTAGGGAAGGAGGAGGGTAGGTCAGCCGATTGACCGGTCGCACAGTCAATCGTTCTGTCATTCAGACGGACAGGCGGAAGGTCATTCGACAGCAGCCTCTGGTGGGTTCTCGCGAGAACAGCGCTGGCGCGAACAGTGCTTGTGAGAGATATTCGAGACACGAAAAAGCGCGCACAGTGGCCTCTCGCAAATTCACGAAAACAAAAACTGCAAAAATACGTACCTCCCGTGACGTATGTTGCAGTCTCCAGAAACGTCTGTGGGACTACGTTTTCAGAATGAGCCTGGGTTGGATAGCATACATTACAGTCATGGACTTTAAATACAGCGTACACACACACTTCATTGCTGAGTCTTGTAAACTGTATAGTGAACATTACGATGCGTTTTGCCAAGAATTGTCCTGCCGCATTTTAGATCATCACCTTGTTTTTTTTTTCTTGTATGCTGCCTGCCTTTTAACCATTTACCTGTTTATTTGACTTCAACTCTAGATTGCCTGTGTACATCTGTTTTCCCCTGTGTTGATCATTGCTAACCAGATCATCTCTGCTAAATAAATCTGCGTTTGGATCCGATCCACACCCCTGTTGTCACCGTCATTTCCCATGGGTGACCATGGGAGGTAGAGCTTTTTTACAGTGGGCAAAAGAAAGGGTGATAGATATCTGTATTTATTGACAGAACACCCCTATCAATTTTGATAATGAATAAAGGTTGGTATGTAGTTTTGGCATGGAGGCTATAGTTTTATTTAAACGTGGCTGCTGAGTGCTCGCCTTATAGAGAGGGGTCTGGAAGCAGACCTGATGCAGTGCAATCTGAGCTGCATCCAATGCTTTTTAATGCACTCACCTAACCCCACCTCTAACCCTACACGTCGCAGTGATGTCACTCACTCCATTGTACCTTGGAAGCAATGCCAATAAGCTTAGGCTGTCAGCTTGTAATATCCATTGGAGGCATGCACGCAACACATTTTATAAGGTACACCTAAAACATCTAAACTTTTCCAAATGCCCTGAGCGCTAGAACTAACCAATCTGCTTTACACTCTGTATGGAATATACACATTTCAGTAATAACGGCAGACTAATTACCTCAGATAAACATAAAGTATAGACTCACGCTTGTCACTTCAGATTAGAATAACAACACATGCGAGGATCATAATTTGTTTTGATTACAGAGTTTGAGGTTTATTGTATCATTATTGTTCACACCTTACAGATGTTGATCTACCTTTATCATTGCACACACTTTGTGATATTTATTTATCAAGAGTCTCTTTAACATTTATGTTTATTTTATTATAAAGAGATGAGTTATTTTGTTAAATCTCATAATAATAAATATTTTTGTTTAGTAATGTTGATAAATTAAAATAGTGTAGTTAAATAAAAAATAATATTCCTAAATTTATTGTTACAAATATGAAATAATTATAAATAGTGAAAAAAAATCAAACATGATATTGTGATTTATTATTATTATTATTATTTTGCAATATCGCCCAACCCTAGCCTAGACTATGGAATGGTCTACCCATCAGCATCAGGAACGTCGCTTCTCTATTTTAAGAAATTTTTCAAGACTCACTTTTTTACTGTTGCTTTTAATTTAGGTTGATTATTTTTGTCAAATTAATCATTCAGATTTGTTGTTCATATTTTATTTTCTTATTGTGATGTTATTACTGTTTTATTATTGTTCTGCTTTGTTACTGTTTGCCGTGTAAGACTTGTAGCGCTTTGGGTCTGTGAAAAGCGCGCTATAAATAAAATCTATTATTATTGTTAATATTATTATTATTATTATTATTATTATTATTATTATTATTATTATCATTATCATTATTATTATTGGTTTCTGTGCCAATTTAAGCTTCCAGCACTTTTTATAACAACATTTTTTATAACTACAACTTTTTGTTATTTCATGAAAAAAAAATATTATACAAATATATATTGTGTGTGTGTCTGGATTTGGAATGAGGACTGGATTTGGCCTAGCGTAAAATGTTACAATGTCTGCTATCCCTATTTAATGTGGGTCTATTAAAAATAAAATAAAATAAAATAAAATATTTGCACACATTTGTTTTCATTGCATTGTGTTTAGGGTTAAAGGATAAACTGTACATTTTTATGATAAATTTAAGCAATATAAAGTACAAACTGGCACAATATTACCTGTAACCTTTCCCATTTCATTTGCAATTTCTAAATTTATTCTTGTATAATTTTATAATGTGCACTGGAAGTTTCTTTAGTGGTGCAGGAATTATGCACTTTTTAATGTATGTATATTTGTGTATGCTCACCATGCATTGCGCCAGCTGGTGAATTTATTCTGGGTTATAAATATTTAACTTGGATGGGCCCTGCAACATCCTCAGTGGAATGAAGGCTGTGGGCACTCAAAAAAAAAAAAAAAAAAGAATCCCAGACAAAACCCCCACAGCTGTACATTTGTACCAGCCAAAGGTGAGAATGCTGACATGAGTCCCGGATGAACGTGGGCTAAGAGAAATGGATGGAGCATTTATTAAATTATTGCTTCATTTGGCTTTGAGATTGATTGGAGGTAAAATACAGTGAGAGAGTGGAGAACTCTCATTTAAGTGGCCATTAGTCTACAGACACACTGTGAGTGAATCTCAGACAGTCATCGACCCTTCTGTATCTACTATATATACTTGTTTTATTACTTTTCATGTATTCGTGCAACCAACTCATGCAAACACACAGGTCATGCATCTGGTGTACAAATTATGATCAATAAAAAGTGAACTCAAAAGCACTTGGTATGTGTTTTTAAACTCTCTTTTGAAACAAATTACCTACAGTAAATAGACAGCTACATTCTAAGAGGGTATTCAGATGAGAGTTTTCAACAAAAAAAAATTGTTTTATTTTTTGTGCCATTTATTTGATCCTTTTGTAAATAGCAGGCATGTGTTTTGTGTGAACAGAAGTGTATGTATATGTACAGGTATGTATGTATGTATGTATGTATGTATGTATGTATGTATGTATGTATGTATGTATGTATGAATGAATGTATGTATGTATGTATGTATGTATGTATGTATGTATGTATGTATGTATGTATGTATGTATTTGTTTGTTTGTTTGTTTGTTTGTTCCTGGTCTGGCTGATTTTTACAACATTCTGTAGGACGATTCAAAAACACAGTCCATATATGAGTGTGATGAACAACCATTCAAGTCCAAAAATTAAAACAAATGTGATAACCATGTGACATTAATTATATGTGTGAACTTTGTATACAGAAACAGTTTGAAGATATTTTGCATGGCTAAGAGTCTGCAATTTAAACATTAAAATAGTTTCATGCGAAAAAAAAAAAAAAAAAAGTTGATGTCTACTAAGAAGAGAGATGTCACTTGCTGTCATGTCCATTTCGGACATTAAAATGCAATTCCTCCACAAAAAAGGAGAGCTGACAAACAAATGGAAGGATAAAGTAAGGAAGGCTTTGAGAGGGGCTGAGAAACCATATTTGAATCAAAAAGGAGAACAAAAACTAGGAAAAAAACTCAAAAATTAAAATAAGCCACATACCATACATAATAAAGTATAATAATAAATCAATTAAATCACTGACAATTATGAATGCAATATTGTATAGTTTGTCAGTGCAGTACGACTCTGTGTAATAAATATTGTCTCTTCTGATTACAGAACCAGCTTTACTGACAAAATGCATACAATCGACTATTCGATTAATAGCCCTACCTCATACAAAACTTCAGATTTTGTGCAAATTCACTCTTATACAATATTTAACCATAAATGTGATTGCACAATAAGTCAATAACATAACAATTATGAAACATCATACATGTTTTATTCAAAAACAAAAAAAACAAAACAAAAGAATACAGCAACTATCACGTTCAAACTTCAAAAATATAAATAAATGCATTCATAGTTAATTTCTTTGCTTAGTAGTCTATTTATTTCAGTTCATTATGCAATATTTTCATTAAGCATGGAGCATACCTGTCAACCCTACAGTTGTTTTCCAGGATTTTCCCGTGTTATACAATTCTATCCTCCTATTATTCCGTAAAATATATTTTCCTGTATTTCTACCGTATTTTCAATCTTTCTATGAAGGGTGGCAAATAAACATTGAAGAATATATACTCCTTTATACACATTATTAATAGTAATAACATCTAAAGATGTCGATCTTGGTGGGTCTTTTTTAAACACAACTAATTTTGTCCTAACTAAGCATAAAAAGTTAGAAAAGCGATAGAATGCTTGCTTTTTAACGTATATGTATGCATTTTCTAAGTGACACCCCTGTTATTTAATGTATTCAAATGAAAAATCATGGCATGGAGTGTCTAAAATGGTTTTATAACTGAACTCATTTCCTCTGTATAATGTACAAACGGAATTTTGGGTACATCAGCATATCTAGAGCTAGGCCACGACTCTGACCTCCAAACATATCTTTCAATACCACACTTCAACTCCCAATAATGACTTTCAGCATGTAATACAGCAATAACAATGACTAGCTCTGTCTCTTTTGGGCCTTGTTAAGGAAGTACCGTCAAAGTCTGAATTGATTCATTACTACCTGAGGTCTGAACACCTTGGGCGAACAATGGGAAAATCTAGAGAAAAAAAAATAAAAAATCAACAAACAAACGAAAAAAAGGAAGAAGTTTCCATTTGCTGAGCGCAGCGGTATGATAATTGTCATGATTCATTTCATGTCACCCAGAGAGAGGTGATGGGTCGGCCCTCAGTGTAAAACTCATGCATCTGTTCAGCGGACCATGACAGAGCCACAATTACTAAACCCACCACATTAATTTATTCAACTTGGTATGTGAGGGGACTAAATCAAAGACCCCTATTGAAAGTGTGAATTGAAAAGCTACATATGCAGGTTCAACCAAAATAAGTGCCATGCAACTCCTACTTTTTTTTTTGTATAATGAGCTTTAGCCGTGCCGCTAACAAAAGACATTTGGCCTCCGCAGGTAATTACAGAAACACATTACATTACCAGCATGGATAGTCTCTCTAAGCTTTCAGCCCTGTCAAATTGATAAAGAAAAGCAGAGAAAAAAAGAAAAACGAGGAGGGGGGAGAAAAAAAGCAATAAACGCACAAATAACTCTTAGCGTGGTGTTTTGCTACCAAAGCAAATTATTTTGCCTAAGAATTATTTACTTCAGCGCAATGGCATAGCCTTGAATAAATAACATACTATAAATTAAGATGAATGCAAATAAGACCAGAAAATAAATATTGAAAACAGCAGGACTCATTCATCTTCGGAGAGTCTGCTGTCTTGTGATTAGCGGCTGCTAGATGACTCATATACCCATGAGATGTTCATTTCCGACAACAGAAGCTTTTGGGAAGCAGAGTAGAGAGATACCAGGCACCTCAACAAACTTCAACATCTTCAGTAATAAAACAGGATTGACCTGGTGTTGCTCTGTGTGCTTTGATGAAGGACACTGTGGTTGTTGCTCTTGTAGAGGGTAAATCAAGGCCATCTCCACAAGTTTTAAACTCCACTAAAAGACCAAGTCAGTGAAAATACAGTATGACCTTTAACTGAGTCAAGGCTGAGCCCTGGACCTTATTCCATGGTCACAACTTTTTTCAGTTGCATATAACCGTCCTTATTTGGGTGTATTGGTGTAGTATGTTGGTCTGTGTTTTGCATTGCAAGTGTTTTAATTGTGTGTGTGTGTGTGTGTGTGTGTGTGTGTGTGTGTGTGTGTGTGTGTGTGTGTGTGTGTGTGTGTGTGTGTGTGTGTGTGTGTCACAGTATGAAGCACTTTGGTCAACTTGTGTCATTTTTAGACATGCTCCTAATAGAGGTCTCACTTTACAGTACATTTAAGTGGTCCTAACTACTATGTACTTGAATCAAAAATAAATATTATGTACTTACTATGTTCATAATGTATCGCAGAATACTTCTGGTACTGTTAAAGTGGGATACGGGGTGAGGTTAGAGACAGGTTAAGTGGTATGGGTGGGTTTAAGGGTGGGTTAAGGTGTAAGGGATTGTCAACAGTGTAATTGAAGATGCAATAACATAAATTAATTACAGATTAATAACATGGATGTATTTAATCAATCACAAGTATAATGTATTTACATAATAAGTACAATGTAAAAATGTATTAATTTCAGTTTAAATAGTAGGTAATGCCACTTAATATAAAGTAGGACCCCATTTTATAATCCCAGCTTAGTGTGCTAGATAAGAGAGACAAACAAAATCTACTGAGTTGTTTATAAGCCACTGTTCTAGTTCAAGTTGAATATCATTTTTACATTATTTCCATTAAGAACTGGTCTCTGTTTTCCAGTTCGTGAAGATCCTAGTTCAACTTTTTCGTTTTGAAGTATTCATTGTGTACATCCATTACTAAATAGAGAGGAAGTAGAGTTCTGCTCATTATCAAAGAGCTGTGCTGGATTATCCCCAAATGTAAAGTTTATTTCAGGAAATCAGTGGAATTATTTTATTTATTTTTTTTATTTATTGCTTGTGATACTTAACGTATTACTCACGTAATTTAATGTCTATGGGCAGTACGTCAAATGTATGGCAACACACACACACACACCAAGCAGCAGCAGGGCAGAGGTGCACCAGTCACTAAATCCAGTCATGGGTTCTCAACTGTCTGCCAGATTCTGTCTTCAGAAGCTGTGTTTGTCCTAAAGTTATCTGTAGCTCAAATGACTGTCAAAACACCTCTCAAAAAGCTTTTTTCGGATGTGAAAGGCAGAAAAGGCCCAATTCCAATTCTACCCCTTAGCCCTTCCCCTTAACCCTACCCCTCTTTTGCGTTTTCTGTTTGAGCAGTTATCTGTAGCTTGAAGGCGTAGGGCTAGGGGGAAGGGGTGAATAGACCTTCGAACAAAGATTTTTTAGGACCAAAATTGAAACTGAGGGGTAAGATAACACAGTATTGCTGAACGGCAGTATTGCTGAACCCAGAAGTAAGGAGATCCACAAATTAGTATTTTGTTTGTCATTATTACGAATTTTTACAACAAACAAACAAACAAACATGTTTTTATGTATTCATAACTGCATACATTTTTTATTGTCATGCTTTAAAAAAAAAAAAAAGCTAAATTTCGCTATCTATAAGCCATAATCATAACTCCTGTACAGCAGTCCTACAACATTCTGACACTCGATGAAACTCGAATACCCTGTCAGTAACGTCTAGTGGCAGGAAATGAGCTTTTTACAGTATCGGCTATAATGTTAATGTTGTTTTCATGTCTTTACATAGATGAATAAGGCCACTGTGTAAATACACAGTACAGTCACAATCTTTTTTGCCACATTAGATTGTTATGATAACTTAATGCATGCCTTCAGTGATTTCCTGAAAAATAATATTTCTTTTTTTTTTTTTGCAACTGGAGTAACTACAGATGTTGCGATCATCTGATCTCATAAGAAGCAAGAGATCGTGATGACATATGATGACGTGTGAAGGTGCTGTAGTGCTGTCCCAATTCTTAAGAGTAAATTTTGAAGACCTTCTCCTTAACCCTTGGTTGTAAGGGCCAAGGCGAAAGGGTAGAGGTACAAAAGTAGAATTGGGATTGGGCCTTTGAGTTTACATAAAACTCTAATCGAAAAAGTGTATGTGAATATAGAATTTGCCATGTGTGTACAGCACAATTGACCCTTCGCTAAGCCCCGCCCTCTTTGGTTACTGTTGCTACGCCTGTCTAGCTTGCGCGCCTGACATGGCTTTTACAATGTGCATGCGCCAGTGTCAGACATTGCCAGGGAATAATGTCATTTTTAGCGAAAAGGTGAGATATGCAAGAAAGCAAGACAAAAAGGACTGCAGTATGCATTACAGGAGTATATTCACGAGACAATAGGTGACCGATTAGAGAATAATTCTATCAAAATTGAAGCTAACTTAGCCTAGCCGCCTCATTCGCTGATCATTCAACAGTTTGGCTCATGCTCAGCAGGAGAGGGGAAATTTTAAAATAATCTAATAATAATGAATTAAACTTTGATTTCTCTATTTTGAGCCAAAAAGCCTGATAGATTAATTCTTTGCAGTAAAAAATAGCGTTACTAACCAACGAGGAAACACGCATGGACCGTGCTTCTACATAATTCATTCATAGAAAGAACAGCCAGACAGGGGAAATTGATGCATTTGTGCTAAATATTGGCATCATTGACCCATAACAATGTAAAGTAAGTTACCTATAACTGTCAGTATGTTTGTGTGCTCTTTATAAATGACTGAAAAACAGCTGCGGGTAAAGTATATTGATCGCAAGTGTTCAGTTTGTGATCATATCTTGGTTTTGTTCTGTTGATATGTAATTTCAAATATTCGTAGCTTGAAATAGATGGAAATATTAAGTTTAGTGAAGTTAGCAACAGATTCGCAAATTTGTATTTTCAGCATCAATAACTCATGTCATTATGACCTATTCGCTATTAGTATGACTACCATTGCTCATAATGTCGAGCAAAAAAAAAAAAAAAAAAAAGAAAGCCGTGAAACATAACCTGCTTTGTATTTTTGTAAGGAGCACAGTTTAGGTCTGTTTAGGGTAAATAGAGGTGTGAATAAGAGGTGTGTGAATAAGAGGTGTGTGAGTTATTGTCGTCAGTCTATTACTAAATGTGTCAGGAATATCAAAACAAAACCAACTTAACTCCACTTAACACTTATTGCCCCTCACAGAGCTTGATCTACGCTGGCATTTCTCCTCTTGGGTTTTGGTTTTGAAAAGGGAAAAAATTTCACCATCCCGTCCAGACTTTTAGGATACCGGGTATCAGATTTGCGCAATACATAAGCACAATGCTCTTTTCTGTTTCCCTCGCTCGAAAGCTTGACAGAGCCCCTGCACATAGCTACAGTTGCTAAGCCACGATTGGTGGATGGTGGTTTTTGGGTGTGGCTTAGCGAATGGTCAATTAGTCTCTATTGATGGTTCTAATGTTAAGTAAATCCACACTTTGCAATGGGAACTACTTGAGTAACCAAACTACCACATACTGTCATTGTTGAGTAAATTTGCTAGCACTTGCCTTTTATCTACAGTCCTTACCTAAGCGTGTACTACGCATTTACATGACATTAGTTTGCATGTTCTCCACACGTTCACGTGGGTTTCCTCCGGATGCTCCTGTTTCCCCCATAAGTCCAAAGACATGTGGTACAGGTGAATAGGGTAACCTAAAATAGTTTGTAGTGTATGTGTGTGAATGAGATTGTATGGGTGTTTTCCAGTGATGGGTTGAAGCTGGAAGGGCATCTGCTGCGCAAAACAAATGCTGCATAAGTTGGCGGTTCATTCTGCTGTGGCAACCCCGGGATAATAAAGGGACTAAGCCGAAAAGAAAAAGAATGAATTAATGAAAGAATATTTATGCATTTAATTCATGCGTTTTCAGTTTTTTGTAAACAAACATGCAAATTGCATAAAACAGTCCCTATTTTTGCCTTAAAGCAATGATCAAACTGCCCTAAAGTCTAAGATCATGTTCATGGTCTTAATCTTCAAGTCCATGATTCATACTCAACCCTTTTCTAGTCTCATCTAGAATTAGCTGGTCCTAACTATACTAACTTAAAGTGGCAACACATAATCAAATCAACCACAAATGCACGATTTAGGTGGCATATTAAGTAGAGTGTCTATTCCAAAAGGGATGTTTTAGAATAAACCAGACGGCAAGGCAGCTCACTATGTTTTGTAAAAGCACAAGATAGCCACTAATGGGCAAAGTATAAAAAAAATAAATAAACCAGCATGTTGCAGCTCATGGTATCCGTTGACTTTGCCTGCGGCCATAAACCTTCATCCTTCAGATATGACATGTATAGACCTGGCTTGAGTTCACTCCAACACACTCGCTTCACCTCACGTGCACCCACATACACAACTTATGATTCTGAGCGAGAAACCCCAAGGTTTTTTTTGTATTTTTCATGGCCGGTGTCACAGAGGCACCATGCTCAGCGCTTTCTGATCAGAGGCACATGGGATCGAGATGCTGCCTCCTTGCCTCCGTCTCTTCTCTCCTGCAGATGAGTGTGGCTTTCACACAGATGCCTGGAGAGAGGAAGGGATATGAATATTTTCACGGCAGACAATGCATATTTCTGACACATAGCGCTTCGGTTCTCTGACACGACTGACAAAACGGAAGAGGAGAGGAAAGATCTGCCTCAGAACTGGGCTGTAAATGAGGAGCCCGACAGCGTGCTCTGTCTTTCTCACACACATACACACGCGAACGCACACACACATTCGAAAAAACCTATCCTGCTCATATCAGAACACAAGTACAACTTTTTATCAACTTTCCGATGAGTAAAAGAATCTCAGGAGAATTTAATGCGCCACTCGGGTCCACTTTTACTTTCTGAATAGCACAGCGAAAAATCAGTTTCTAAATTTGAATTTCAAATGAGGGTAAAATTTTGAATGAGAAGTACAGCTCTGCTTCTAAAGTCTGATTCAATGAGGCATGATGGCGGGAAAAAAAAAGCTGATGGTGTATATATCCATCCATCCATCCATCCATCCATCCATCCATCCATTCTATCTTACATCTATCTTGATTTACTAAAACTGATTTGTAAAACATAATGAATAATTCATGAAATGATTAACACAGATGTGAATAATTACTAAATTTAACCCATTTAATGTTGAATTTAAAGTTGAATTTTTATGTAAATTTGGTATGTATATACCCAACCTCACTTACAAACCCTATAATAAAAGTACACCTTTGGAAATTGAAGATTTATACATAATATAAGAGCTAAATATATGCATATGATTTTCCATTGATGTATGATTTGATAGAATTGGACAATATTTGGCTACTGGACTACTGAATTTGGAAATCTGGTGATTATGGCTTTAAGCATATCTAAAGTGCTATTCCATCGTATGTTATGTGTCATGGTTAATGCGAGCGGCTGCAGTTGTAGCAGCCTGTGCTTTTGGATGTGGCAACCCATGGACTCCGGTGAAGAAAATATTTGTTACATTACACTTACCCGCCCCAAACGAGCGATGAGCAACTCAGAGGTCACCCTGTCAAGTGTGTGCAAAGCACTTGATGTGCAGTTTTAATCCTATCCTGCCTCCAATCTTCAGTGCTAAATTCACCCTCACGCTCCATCATATAACAACTCACGAGACAACTTTTCACCCCGACAAGAAATCTTGTCACGATTTAGTCTCGCATTCATATTAGTCAATATTTGGAGTGGATCAAAAAAGCTTTTTAAAATTATCAAATGATAAGAATGGGTGTTTTTTGATCCACGTCAATTGTTGACTACTGTACTGCAAATAAGAACCCTGTTTTTTGCATTTACCAATCATCATAATCTTAAAGCCTTGAACGTTTTTAATATATATTTTAAACATCATATGAACATTTACACGCATTTACAAATGTATTTTATCAAATTACAAAAAAGAAGCTAATTAACGCTAATGCGGGATGTTTCTAATGCAATGTCTGTAGGGTTGAGAATAAATCCGACATTATGCCGTCATCAATCTTACACTTTTTTTCCCCTTTTTCTGAAAGTCTTGATAACATCATCATGGAGTTTTTCTTTTACTATTTCAGCAAATGGGATTGTGAAAAAAAAAATGTTGTACTCTCCTATTCACTGCATTCTAAGTTTACCCAACCAAGACCACTTCTGCTACTGAGAAACCCAGAAATGTGAAAAGGGTCTATTAAGTAAATTGCTTTTAAAGTTGTCCAAATTAGGTTATTACCAACGGATATTACTAATCAAAAGTTAAAGTGGGACATTAAAAAATGTCTTCATGGAAGATTATATTTTTAATATGTTGTTTTTAAATGTTTTTCTTTAATAAAGAAATAGAAAAAAATACATATAATTTTCACAGATACAATATTATTGGTCACACAATTCCACAAATATACCTGTGCAATTTAAACTGGATTTGCAATCCAGAATCCCGATTATACATGATACAAAATACTTTAAAAAGTTTATATTAATAATCCAAGTTAACAAGCATAATATTTCGGTATGCAAATAGTTAAATAGTTTCAGATGTTGATAAATATATACTTCAAATAAACATATAACAAGTACATTATTATGAATATTTGAAATCTTTAACTGCATTATTAAAATTTGATCTACAGCATCACAACATTAAGAATTAACTTTAACTATTTCTCTATTTAAATTGAACTATGTATATGGGTAGCATGATCGCCTCACAGCAACATGGTCACTGTTTCGAGTCCTGGTTGAGCCAGTTGGCATTTCAGTGTGGAGTTTGCCTGTTCTCCCTGTGTTCGCGTGGATTTCCTCCGCATGCTCTATTTTCCCCCACAATCCAAAAACATGCACAATAGTTGAATTGGGTAAAAAAATTGGCCAAAGTGTATGAGTGCGTGTGAGAGTGTATAGGTGTTTCCCAATACTGAGTTGCAAATGGAAGGGCATCCGCTGTGTAAAAACATTTGCCTGAATATTTGTTGGTTCATTGTGCTTTGAAAACCCCTGATAAATATGGGACTAAGCCTAAAGAAATTTAATCGATGAGTACATATGCTTTTAAATATGTACTTTTCCACTCTACAGTTTATTGTTATACTCACAAACACACACACACATAGTATAAACTTTGCGCTCTTAAATTTGACATTAATCTTCAATTACCTTCCCTCATGCAGTGACCAACCACACTGCTACTCCATTTCAGCAGCTGTCTCAACATAAAACACAGTCCTAGGATATTTCCTCCACGACCCAAAAAAAAAGAGAGCCAGTTTTGTTCTTTCTTTACAAGGTTTCTAGAAGCACCGAAGGGGGGACTGAAAACACAGAGCTCTGACCGTATAAGAACGAGCATAAAAAACCAAACAACCCCACACCTCACCGGGCCCAAAGCTCCATAAAACTCCTGTAAAACATCACGCTACAGAGCACAGGCAGTGTGCAGTGAGCCAGAAGACTGGAGCGTAATGCCTCTTGAGTGGAGAACAGGCCATGATCTTGGAGCACTAAATATTTAAAGCAGCCCTGATCTGCTCCAGGCTTCTCTGCTGCTGACAGAAAGGAGCAAACAGACATTAGCGGCCGTGTTATGTGTTTGTGTGGGCAAGGGCCGAGCTTTTATAAGTCCCACAGGAAAGTCTGAACGCGGTTCTGACTGACATCGCACCCTCCATCAAACAGAGAAACGGGGACATGAGACGAGAGGGCAGAGTTGTGTCAAAACTGTGAGCAACTGAGGAAAACTACCTTATGACAAAACAGAATGATAAAGGCTTTTCGCATGACTGGCGTAAGACCTTCAAACGCACCTCTCAACACCAGAGCCACTTTGACCTCCGCATGAAAAGAGCAAGTAGATATAACGTCACGGAAGGATGATTCTTTCTTTAAAGAGTGCAAGTTAGCAAGAAAAAAAAAAAGAGGAAGGGGATTGTTAGCTGACATGATTGCATTATAAAGAATGGTGAGTACGTTCACATGGACACCAATACTCAGATTTTAATACGATTAAGACAATACTCTGAAAAAGAGTCGACCATATAAACAGTGATTTTTGATGACCTTAATCTAACTAATATCATCCATTCATTCATTTTTCTATGGTTTAGTCTCTTTATCAAAGGTTGCCACAGTGGAATGAACCACCAACTAATTCATTCATTAATTTTCTTTTCGACTTAGTCCCTTTATTAATCAGGGGTTGCCATTGCGTAATGAACTGTCAACTATTCTGGCATATGCTTTACACAGTGGATGTCCTTCCAGCAGCAACCTAGTACTGGGAAACACCCATACACTCTCACATTCAGACACACCCCCATACACTAAGGCCATTTTAGTTTACTCAATTCATCTAAAGCGCATGTCTTTCAACCATGGGAAAACCCAAACACCCGGAGGAAATCACACAAACACGGAGAGAGCATGCAAACTCCACACAGAAATTCCAACTAGCCCAGCTGGCACTCAAACCAGCAACATTCTTGCTGTGAGGCAACAGTGCTAACCACTGAGCCACTGTGCCATCCAAAATCATAATCGAACTAAACAGAAATCAAATTAAGACGCGGATTTTTTCTATTTTAGTTACATTATTAAAGTGCAGACATGCATGTAAACAACTTAATCAAACTATTACCATTTTGTAGTACTTTTTACTATATCTTGCAATAGCATATACACATGGCAATTTGACGACAACAAATGAGAAGAGCTTCATGCAAGAGAAAACATTTTTGGAGCAAGCGGGAAACAATGACTATGCTGAGAATTTCAGTAATGAAGTGCATTGACTTTGAAATGACTTTGTTGTGAGAGCAAAAATGAAGAGTTAGTGGATGAAATGGCAGAGGTGGCCTGTTGCTTGAGAATTTCTATCCACCATCATCTGTTTGCAGAAATTAACTGCAGTTGAACTTGTTGCGAAATTAAAAATGAAACGCCCCTAATCACAAAATGTTGAAAAAAATCAATTTACAAAATTTAAAAAAAAATCTTATTTATTTATTTTTTACTTTTTTTTTTTTTTTTGCTTCTCTTGATTTTTCCTCTTTTTTAAATGTAATATTTTTCTATAAAAAATTGGGTGTACTAGTTTTCGGACTGTTATCGTATATCGATTCTGTACTGACTTATCTAATGTATAAGCACAATTATAATATTGCTTCCTATTCAAAAAAATGTGAAAATAAAATACTTATATATGCAGAGCACTGTGTATTTACTTCCCTTTTACCTTTAGGTTGCACCTTTAACTTGTTCCGAGCCAGTTTGACTTTCTTTCTTCAATTGAACATAAAAGAGAAATTTTAAAGAAAGATAAAAACTTGTATCCATTCACATCCATTGTTTTTCTTACTATGGAAGTCAATGGTAACATGTTTTCAGCTTTCTCTAAACTATCTTCTTTAGTGTTTAACAAAAGAAAAAAAAAAAACTCAAAGGTTTGGACTCACTTGGGGGAGAGTAAATAGTGAGTAAATATTCATTTTTGGGTGAACTACAGCTTTAAAATGAGACACTAATATAAGAAATGCATATTATTGACATACCAAACATAGAACTAAACTTTTTTGTAATGGATATATCCCCTAAAAAGAGTTTTAAAACATGGTTTACTTATAAAGTGTTAGAAAAACACAGTTAGTTACATGAACACCATGTAACCAATAAATAAACATGAAATAACTGTATGAATCAAAGTAAATTTCAAAACATAATAATGTTTTCTGCAACACACTCCAATACTTACAACTTAAAAAATAACATAATGAAAAAACCTACTAATAAATCCTTGTGTAACCTATTTAACAGTGTTGCTGTCTCATTACCAGATGCTTTAAAAAAAAAAAAAAAAGATCAGTAATTACACCCATGTTCAAACAGTGTCAGAAAAAAAAAAAAAAAACATTTCAAAACTGAGGCCTGCGAGGACAAGAACGAAAGTCCCAATTACAGGATCAAGGAAACCAATTTAGCTCAACAAAGCCAAAACGAACACTAGAGTAACAATGATAAGTAATTAACATGAAGACGACAGGGGTCAGAGATCACAAACGGACACACACAATCCACACCAACCAGACACAAAACCAGGACAGCGCAGAGAAAGAGCAGAGCTGGAAAGAATAATCTTTCATTTCCGCTTTGATGAAAGACCAGAATAATTACCTTGACATGAAGGCTGAACTCATTCAAGTGGGACCTGAGAAACACGCAACTAATACCGCAACACGCCGCCGTCTCTAAATGACTGATTTACTGACACATATTGCGGATGCAAATTGAGAAGAAAAGGATGACATCTTCACTCAGCGCTTCCCATAAAAAGACATTATGGCCTAGATCCACATGTATAAATATTCGCTTGCCAAGCACATCCGTCTTAATGGAACATCTCATATGCAGAAATAAGCCATAAAAATGCATGAGAGCGAGTGGATTAGCAGATCTGAGGTCTGGGGAAAGACTTGGCTTAATGTGAGCCGGCAGGTGCAGGAAGTGCATAGATCTTTCGGAGAACTTCCAGGAAATGGCTGATCGAGATGTTATGGAGAGTTTTGTAGAGTTTTTATTTTGCTCTTGATGTCTTGTTCGCATTCTGAATATAAATAGCCTTATCAAACTGTAATTACCTCAGTATTTCATGTTTATAAGTAAGATATGACACTTCCACTATCCATCTCAGGTTTTTTCTGCTCTTTTCTTCCATGTTCTAAAACACAATAAACTGTTCACACCATTAATTATGTAACTGTAATTATATTTGTATCTAAAGCAGTGATAATGTTCATTAACAGTGTCACATTTATTTTGCCATTTACATGCAACATAAGCAGATCTTGTTTACATTTATGTTTTAGTAATGGAACAAAACTCTATACATACTTTAAATATAATTTCACTTTATATGATCCTTGTAAAATAAATAAGAAAATAAAAAATAAAATAATATAAAATTAAAAATGTAAATTAAATTAAAATTAATAAAAAATACAAATAATAATAAAATCAAATAGTAATTTTGGAACAGGTTTTTTTGGTGGAGAAAATGTTTATGTAGAATAGAGATATGCATGGATATGTTAACTTGTGCTAAGTGTCAGAAGCCCATTTTTTAAATTCATATACGAGTAGCAGTGCAATATGGCTGTGTATCGGCACCAGTGGGAGGTGTGCGTTGGCAGGAGGCAGTGGGCCAAGTGCCTTAGTGTACCACCAGTGACAATATACAACAGCATTACACTACTACTCATGAGATATTGCATTTATACAACGGTTCAATAGTATAATCGTGTAAATAAAAAAGAAAATCAAACACAGAGAGTCTAAAAACCCTTTCGTATGAGGGACTACTTTATTCTGCCATTCATTCACATTTGCAGCTTCTTCACCAACATCACTTTAGAGCTAGTATTTGAATGATTCTCTAGCGTAATGTCAAAAGTGCTGACAAAACAGGAGATTTTGCTCACATTTTAAGATTATAAGTCTGAATGGCATGACATGCCATCAGTCCACTGCAAATTCCCAGTATTTCTCTGTTGCAGTTGGCTGATCACAATAACTAACCCCAAAAAGCCAAAGCAAAGCAAACACTACCAGATTACTGTTGTCTTTGTGAAAAGGTAAAAGGCTAAACACATGCAGAGATTTCTTCTTTCTTTCTTTTTACTGGACTAGTCTGCAGTAACAAAAACAGAAGACTCATAAGAAACAAACAGACAGCCAACCAAAAGGTATCTCAGGGTTATAGAAAAAGTGGCCAGCACAAATACATACTGATATAAGAGATCCATCTCACACTCAACACACTGCAGTTATATGGCATAAATACAGCACTACAACATACAAATGATTTTATCAGCTGTAGTTGTAAGGGCTTATTTTGCAGCCTCTGTCGACATCTTGTGAATAAACAAAGTCAACCATATTTGCTCTGCTTAATGACAGCCTAACAGCTGCTGGAGTGCTGTATCTCCGTAAATCTAAATATTTAAAATAGGCACAATTCCTATTAATAAATTTCATAGTTGCTATCTAAACAACTACATTCTCAACTAAAAAGCCTTAAAAGTACATTATGTTGTTCAACAGCTGCAGTATTTGTCAAACTGCAGTGAGTCTATTGATCTGCTGTCACTATGTGGGCGGAGTAATACACAACAGTGAAAAGGCTGTACGAGTTCTGCTATTGCAGAATATTGCACAGCTATCAGCCAATCAGATTTGAGAACTAGACAGTACTGCTGTGTATATATACTATAACTTTGTCACCCATACTTCTTAATCCAAAATTCTTAACTTGTAACAGATTCCATATTGTTGTTTTACATTCACTATCAAATCAAAAGTTCAAAAGCAATATATTTTCAGGCTTGACTGTATATATACACTTTCCTCCACTACACACTCAAGTTCTCTCTGCAAGGTGATGGAAACGCAATGATCTAGAACAATCCAGCCGAATGTTACAGTATACAGGTGTGAACTGAAACCATGGCCCTCCATGCTCAACATCTGTTCTGATCCCTCTGTGAAGAGCGTCTCTGCCTGAGCAGCTCATGATCAATAAACCCAGGCGCCCGTGGAATTATGATAGATTAAATACCACTCCATCTTCACTCTTTCTTCATCTATCCATCCAGCCAGCCGCCAATTCATTCATCCACAGCTCTGTGCATGTATTGATGCCAATGATGAAATGAGACGTTTCATTTCTCTTGCATTCTAAAGCAATGGGACGCATTTGCTGCTCCTCCACCACCTTTCATGGTTGAAATCCTGTCACACCAATATCTACATAGAAACATTTGATTTGACCAATGGAAAACGTCTTCATGAAGTCTTCCGTGTGAGCAGTGCTTCATTTGTCCATAAACACCAATTAACTAGAGCTTCCAATAGCAACTGCAGTGATGCAATGACTTTACTAAATAGTACTTGGCTCTTTCATTCAGAAGCCAGGGCTATTGTGAAATATATTGTGTTACACTTCAGCCTTGTTCAGACTTCGTCACTGCCAGTGGGTGGTAATTTAAGTCATTAGTGGTCATTCCCCCTACTGGTTAGGACATTAGCACTGCTGGTTGTTCAGCGAGGATTAGTTTTCCTTCCATACAGTATCTTATCACTGCAATAGCCCAAAGATAATTGGCTGTTGCTCCTGAAAGTCGCTCTTCATTTGCATAAAGTTAAAAGAAGCCCACATCAGGTAACCAATGGTCATGTCACCAGAAATTACTAGCTTTCTATTGAAATGAATGAGGTCTTGTCACTACATTACTGTATGTTGCTGGTAAAAGGAACACAGCTATTCTGCCATTCATAAGTGCAATGTATTTGTATTATCTGCTTGATTTTGCAAATTTGATTAAATCTCAATGGTAATTCCCAATAAGGATGATAGCTATAAAGAAAGGAATAGTGTTATTATTTTTAATATGGTGTCATAGGGAAGTGGTACAGTTGGAACCCTTTTCAGATTTTTTTTTTCCCTTAAAAATGTAACATTTTGAAAATATAAACTTTTCAAATATTGAAAATATCAGTCAAAAGCTTTCACAAGCATTTGATCTTCAGGTTTAAACTCTCAAACTAAAATAAAATAACAAACATAAACTATACATTTTAAACTTCTAACACACAACAAATCCCCCCCAATTTGTTACAACCCCTAGCTCAAAAAAGCTACAAAACAAGGGACACACACAACCAAAACTGAACTCCAAAAGAAAAAGTATTTTATCAACCATAAAGTATAACATAATAAGAAAATAAAGTTTCATCAGTGTTTGCCTGGGGTTTGCATAAATATGTAATGTGCATGGGATGTCGAAATAAATGTAAAAAGCAAAGCAAAATGGAGAACAAACCAAACCAACTTAAGTAGTCTCTTTTAAAGGAGCGTTTCAGCCAGAGCAAGAGGTGCAGCCAATGATCCACCAATCAGGTTAGTCCACAAGCAGAGAAATCTGAAATCACCGCCTATATTGTCCAATTGAAGGAATGCAGTTTTGTTTGTGCTTTGCTGTTTGATAAATTCTACAGACCAATTCGATTTTTCAAATTGGTCAGAGCCTGCGATAGTTGTTTAACTCTTAGTGAGTTGTCATTTTACTCTTAGTGAGCTGTCTATTAGAAATGAAACAAAGACTTTTAAAAAAAGGGCTTAGTTCCTTAGTCCCTTAGTCTGGGGTCGCCACAGCGGAATGAACCGCCAACTTATCTAGCATATGTTTTTTATGCAGCAGCCATTGTCACTAGAGCACCTTTAGAGGTCAGAGGAGTGAGGCTTACTTGCACAGCACTTACTAGCTGGCCTCTGTTAGACTCACCCCCGTAAACCTCACTCCCATCCGGGTCACGGCACCAATGTAACCCTGCCGTTCCGAGGCCACCCAACCCACTCCGAGCTGGTATCGAACTGGCGAACTTCCGCATGGGGGTCGGTTGCTCTAACAAGGAGGCTAAAGCCCTTACTAGCACTTACTAGCTGGCCACTGTTACACAGACACTTCTTCATGGTTTGCACATTATTCTGGTCACAAATATGATAATTTTGCTAATATTCAATTCAAGTGGTCTCAATTAATATATATTTCCTGTCCACACAGGTGACAGGAAATGCTTGAAATTTAAACGTCATGTCTGTTGTCCTATAAGATGCATCAATTACATCAAGTGTCCACTTTTTTGTTGTGCTTCAATGTTAAAACAGCCCTCCTATGAACTGTCAGCAACTGAAACGGCCCCCGCCAATTTGAGTTTGAGATCCCTGCTCAACATACTCGAATAGATAGATACCAATTAAAGCCCACATATCTGAATCTCAGAAAGTGGTCTATGATGCACAAAAGAAACAAAAGGCCTCCCAAACAAACCTATGACACTATATGGAAGTCTGGAAACCATATAAACAATCATTCATACAGCAAATGACACAAACAACAAAAAATAAATAAAACTCTAATTGCCATATGGCATAACAAAAAAACTTGCTAGCGAGTCTGGCACAAGCATCATCACATAATTAAACACCATTAAATTTGCATATAAAGCAGGAATAATGCATCAGACCGCACGCTCAACCAGACCAAATAAACGACCTAACTTGATGTAAATAAGACAAGCGAATAAACCAGACTTGGAGTACTGTACATCAACTAACATAAGCATAAAGAAAAGACTCTTCATACCCTACAGTTTAGTAAGAACTGTATGTGAATCAGAGCTTCCCTATGTCTCCGCTGAGTATATAGGCTCTATATGAGAGGTGGGTGGATGTACCTCAAACTCTCAAAGCTCTTCACAAACATCTCATCAGTGCGGACAGGAGCAGTGAGTGGGTGGTGGAGAACAGCCAAGTGCAACTCTCCCTGCCCTACTTTAAAAACTTGCCCAAAACTGTGTGTGCGTGTGTATGTGTGTGTATGGTAACAGCCATACAGTATCTTCGTCTGACTGAATGCTTCTCCGGTATGGATTCTCCAGGTTCTCCTCCAAGCGAGCCCCTTGGGGTTTTAGCAGACAGATCCACGGAAGTGTCAGTCAAACAGGAGGCGCTAATCGCTGATAATGGCAGATCTGTATCGCCAGTGTGGGCTGGAATGGAGGATGAGGAGAGGGGAGAACAGGTACAGGGTGTGTGTGTTTCCTTCAAAGACCTCAAGACACTCCAAAACAAACCCACTGCATTCATAAATGCAATAGTATGCTATTAAGATTGACACAGAAGAATTTGGAGTTGGCGCTGTCAGGACACCTGTAATTCTAGCTGCTCAGAAAAGCAGAGCAGTGTTTCTGGGTGGTAAGTGTACATTTGGTATTTCACACGAGTCTTAGATGAATCTCACAATGCAATGCACTATAATGTTAAGTATGTTGTGTGAATAAAATGTGGACATTTAATTATACTGCAAAACTGCCAACATCATTCAAGAAAAGGGACAATGTTACTACAGTTGTAATTGTTAAATTCACTCCGTGCTTTTCTTAATTCGATTTTTTGTCTTGTTTCTAGTGTAAATATCTAAACATTCTTAAATTAAGAAGCATTTTCTAGATAAACAAAACATATTGTCTCGTTTTAAGAAATAAAATGTCAATTTTAAGTGAGTTTTTCCTTAAAAGAAGCTAAATAATCTACCAAAGCAAAATAATCTTGTTTTTCCTTTTGACATAATATTATTTGTCTTACCCCATTGGCAGATTATTTTGTTAGTTTTAAAGGAAAAACTTATTTAATTTTTACTTTATTTCTTAAAACAAGACAGTATGTTTTTCTTTTCTAAACAATGCTTCTTGATTTAAACATTTTTAGATATTTGGACAAGAAACGAGACAAAAAAATCTAGGTAAGAAAATCATTTTTGCAGTCTATTTAAAAAAGAAAATCATAAACAATGCAAATTTTTTATTTTTTTCTAAACTGCATTTATCTTAACCTTAATAATGTAGAAAAAATAGAATGCATCCATGAAATCAGACTTATTAAAACAAAAAATTATATACCAGGGTTAGGATTTTTAAGGGACAAAAATTAAAGGGTACCAAAATGCATTGAAATTGGCCAAAAATAAAGGTAGAGAATAAATGAAATGCCAAATGTCCCCAAAACTAACAAAATTCCACAAGGATACAAAATAAAAGTGCAAAATGTACAGCACACGTTAGAAAATGCTATCTAATTAATAAAAGTACTCAAACATTTCAAAAAAGAGTTAAAACTTCATCTAATACATGTAAAACAAATGTGAAATGAAAAAAAAAAATGAACAAAGAATGCCAATTCGAGACAGTACATTTAAATCCGCATGTTGTAATCTGCAAGTATTGAATGTTTGCCTCATCTGTCTATGTCCATATAAACAATTTTTCTGTCGCTGTCATGTACTACGTTGTACAGCAGGGGTGGGCAGGTGTCCTGCAGATTTTAGCCCCAGCTTGCCTCAACATACCTGCATGGATTTTTCTAGAAAGTAAGAGCTTGTTTAGCTACCCACGTTGGTCTGTTCTTGAACTTGAAACTAAACTTTGCAGGACACCAGCCCTCCAGAACCGAATTTAGACACCTCTGTTGTACAGTGTTTAACTTGTCATGCAGAGAGCTAAGGTTTCAGTCTGGCTTTAGGCACAGTTCCACAAAAGAGATTAAATCAAGGTAAAACTCTGTGGAGGCAGTGTAATTTTCTTGCACGGTTGTTTTGGAAAACACAATCAGTTGGATTTAGGTCGGTGTTTCACTCGATAATCTATACAGCAAGTAGAGCTGCACGATATTGGAAAAATCTGATATTGTAATATTTAATTTTTTGTGATATCGTGATATGAATATGGTGTCTCAAGATAGTTTAAATAGCTCTTTTTGACATTTTTTATAGGAGTCTGACAATATTCATGTACAAAAATTGAATAATCGCAATGTAAAAACTGCTTTTCTTAATTTGCTTTGTTTCTATTCCAAATATCAGAACATTTTTAGAGCAAGTAAAAATTGTTTTAGTTTTCACCTTCAGAGGAAATAAGTGTACATTAAGGCCTTTTCTTTAAAACAAGCAAATGATCTGCCAGTGGGGTAAGTGAAATAATTATGTTTTCGCTTTGAAGACAAAAAAAAAATAAAAAAATAAATAAATAAATATATATATATATATATATATATATATATATATATATATATATATATATATATATATATATATATATATATATATTGGATTTTTAATTTTTTTGCAGAAATCACAAATTTCATACAAACACAGTGATAAAATACAATTCTGTAGCTTCTAGACAACCATAATTCAGACTCAACATTGCATATCTTGCGTTGTCACTATTGCATATTGCATGATATTGCAGATAGCATATTGCAGATTCTCAAAATGATACACAGCACCCTCTAGTGGACTTTTCATTTGAAATAAGTAACAAATTGTACTCAAAGCAACGTATTTTCACAAAAATCTAGACTGAAACATATTTATTATACTGTAATAACAAAAACTATGTCAGAATTATTTTGTATATACCTTGCAAAAATATTTTGGAAATGGCAAACACTTATCATAAACTCCTGTGTGTCCTGGTTCCACTCTGACAACCACATACAGCAAAAATGTTAATGTACCACTAGGGTATGCATTACACTAGTCTCACTCCACACCACACCATCAAATCTTCCAGCAGCAGTGATGGATGGACTCACTGTGCATCCGTGTTTCTCTATTTTTTTTTTCAGCACGTGTCTCTGAGTCAAAGGCCAGAGTGTGTGAAAATAAGGCATGAAGACAGTGGAGCAGGAGTTGCTCTGTTAGCATGTCTGCTGTCTGTCTATGGCAGCTAACATGCATTTGTGCTGCTCGCTCTGAGTGACAATGCAGTTACACCACTGGAAGATGGTTATTCACACTCTCCGCCTGGAACAGATTGTCTTTTTCTGCCCTGCCGCGTCCCACACCTCTTTGTCCATTGCAGACACTTGTGGTCGTTGTGTTTTTTTTTTTATGTTTCTTGAACTGTATGATGTAAACCAGTTTCTTTTTATTTCTGTGGATTAGTTTCTTAAATATGTGTAACTTTTTTAAATATTTATTTATTTATTTATTTATTCATTTAGTTTGATAGGACTGCAGTATTGATTGATTAATTGAAGGATTGATTAACACAAAATTTTGGTAATAAATTCATTTTTTAAATGGACAAATTTAATTTTATTTAATTCACATTTTAAATAAAATAAAAAAAACAATAAATTAAAATAAATAAATTAACAAACACAATTTGAGGGTGAATATTGTCAGTTTCCTACAAATAAATGTAATATATTTTTGTTCAACCAATTTGGCATTTATTTATTTATTTATTTATTTATTTATTTATTTATTTATTTATTTATTTATTTATTTAGTTAGTTAGTTAGTTAGTTAGTTAGTTATTTCTGCAGTATTTCTTGATTTATTGATTGACACACACAATTGAAGCTAATATTTTTTTTTTCAAATGACAAACTTTAAATTTAATAAACTATTTAAATTAAATTAAATAAGAATATATATATATATATATATATATATATATATATATATATATATATATATATATATATATATATATATATATATAAATAAAATAAAATACAATTAGATTTAAGGGGGAATATTGGCAGTTACCTAAAAATACATGTAAAATTGTGTTCAACTGATTCATTTATTCATTCATCCATTCATTCATCCATTCATTCATTCATTCATTCATTCATTCATTCATTTATCTATTTATTTATTTATTTATTTATCTATCTATTTATTCAGTTTGATAGGACTGCAGTATTGATTAATGGATAGACCGTTTGATTAACACAAAATTGAGGTTAATAAATTATTTTTTATTAATTGACAAATTAATTTAATAAAATATTTACATTGATACAATAAAATAAAATTAAACAAAACAAAAAAAAACAATAAAATAAGATTTAAGTTTGCATATTGTCAATTACCTAAAAATAAATGTAATTTATTCATTTATTTATTTATTTACTTAGTTATTTATATTAGATAGTACTTGCAGTATTGACTTGCAGGATACAGTATTGATTGATTGATTGATTGATTGATTGATTGATTGATTGATTGATTGATTGATTGATTAAGTGAGTGAGTGACACAAATTTAAAGTTAATAAATGTTTTTTAGTGGTCAAAAAGAAAGCAATAAAATAAAATAAAAATAAATAAAATAAAATAAAAAAATAAAATGGATAAATAAACGATTTGAGCGGGACTATTGTTTCCTAAAAAATAATATGTATATATTATAAAATAAATGTAATATATTTATGTTCAACCAATTTGGTCATTCTTTTTTCCAGGTTAATATAATATATAATAATATCTCATTCAAATCTAAAATCACTATGATGTTTCATTTGACCAAACCACAGACCAAATAATACAGTCTGCTTTTGACACTGTATCCCTAGATATTTTGATAACATTTCGAACATTTAAAGCACTTTTGTCTGTTTATCCATGTATCAGTTCAGACGCTAGTTCTGTTCACTTCAGACTGGCATTTTAGCATCAGTTCTCTGACCTTGAGATACTTGAAAACAGATGCTGTGGCCAAAAAAACTGGCTCTTGAGATCAGAGAATGGAGAGCTAATCTTTTATATTTCTTGACACTCACGCTTCAGTAATCTGATAGAGCTCAGTTCAGCGATGGTGTGTGACGTGTGTGGCCTGGTGTTTTGTTGTGTGAGGTGTTGATTCATTGTTGAACGGGTGTAGTTTGTGACGGATGGTGATTGGTCAGCGGGATGACAGGGTTGATTACCCCATTGTGGAGAAGAACAGCTTGGGGACACGAGAGGGTGCTCGCTGCAGAGCCATTTGAGGAGAGCTGAGCTCCAGCGAGGGGGAGCATGAGCTGTCGCTCCTCCTCCTGTAAGCTGTTTTAATGCGTACACCAACCCCACCCCTAACCCTACCCCCAGTGACATCACTCGTAGAAGAAGTGCAAAAAAGGTGGAGCTCAAGCTTAAGCTCCCCCTCGCTGGAGCTCAGCTCTCCTCAAATGGCTCTGCAGCGAGCACCACTTGGAAAATCCACCGAACATAGAAAGTGAAACGATGAAAACATCATAGAACTATACATACAATTACCGTAGTTCTGTGAATACATTCATGCTCATCTTAAAACAACACCTTTAAAAATATATATGCATTATGTAAAAGTAAAAAAATATATATATAGTCTGGCATAATCTTGCATATCGCATCGTACACTGTCTATTTATATATATTGCAGTTTTCTTTTTGTTTTTTTAGAATTTCAAAAAAAATATTTTTGTTGAAATAAACAAAATGAAAAAGTCAAACCATTAAATGGTGAAGATAAAAATGTAAAAATGTAAATGAATAAATGATGAATAAATATAATTAAAGATAAAAAATGGCATAATCCAAATTATTATTATTATTATTATTATTATTATTATTATTATTAAAACAATACCTTAGAAACCTTTATCAAAATCACTGTTCTGTTGATGTTGTATCCAATAATTTATATATTTTTTTATTTAAAACACTAAAATTGTCTTCAAAATGTGTTATGCCCCTAGATTAAAAAAAAAAAAAAAAAAAAATATATATATATATATATATATATATATATATATATATATATATATATATATATATATATATATATATATATATATATATAGATCAGGGGTGCTCAAACCTTTTCTTAGAAAGGGCCAAAAGCCAAACTTGATTGAGGGCTGTGAGCTGAAGCTAAATATACAAACCATATTACATCAAATTTGCCTTAAATGTATATCCTAATATATAAAAAACCTAGAAAACATTGCTTTAATCATATTAACTTATACACATCATTTTTTAAATTTTATAATGAACTTATTACAGTAAATATATAAACAAACGCATATATAACACAATATATTAATATGGAGTAATAGAGTAATATAGAATATAAAATATTGAGAGAAAGGCAAAAAAAAAAAAAAAAAATTCCTTCCCATTGATCAATCTCTCTAATTTAAATAAGACGGTGGGCCAAATCAAAGGTCACCACGGGCCAACTTTGGCCTGCG
Source organism: Danio rerio (assembly GCF_052040795.2). Taxonomy (NCBI): domain Eukaryota; kingdom Metazoa; phylum Chordata; class Actinopteri; order Cypriniformes; family Danionidae; genus Danio; species Danio rerio. The sequence continues at coordinate 27,377,743 of NC_141030.1, forward strand.
AGCCCTACTATGGGCATCCTTGATACAGATGTAATATCCGTGACATCACCCATAGGTTCCTTAAAAGAGCAAATAAGTGGCCATAATTTTAAACACATCAAAACACTAAGCAAGTGATTAATACATTTCCAAGCACAACTGCATTCAAAAACAACAACAACAAAAAAAAATCTATTTATTTATTCCTCCTGGAAGTGAGTGTTTTTGAAGTGCTGAGTTGGTTTCATTATTTACGCTGCATATACACTATACTACAACCAACTTTACCCAAGAGGGGTCAGTGGATATTTTAATCAAACACATTCATCATTAGAAAAAAAACATGACTCTGTGGACTCTTGCACTTCTCAGGTTCAGCTCAGGCCAACATACCCTTACATTTCCTACTCAGAACGCAAGGTTGACTGGGGTTGAAATTTTCAACATGAAAACGTTCGTCTTTTCAAGCCCCGGGTGGCTTCAGGCTGAGAAAGGCAGTGTGAAAATGCCCGAAATGATGACAAGCAGAGCGAGAGGGGCCGAGGAAAGCAGGGAATTGGCTGGCCTCTTCTCACTTCCACCGCTGGACTTGATGGATCTGGTGCCGCGGATGATATAACTAATACTAATCTGGCTTTGTCCAGATGCCGTCTGCCTGGCCCTTTGAAATTGGATTTGTCAAAGGGTTTATTTTTCTTTTGCCTTTTTGTTCTCTCATGCTTTCACTTTGTCATTGGCCCTCTTTTATTTCATTTTATGGTTAACTTTTTTATATATTGCTTTGAAGGAGAAATGAACACTCTATGGGCAAATCGATATATTGCATTTAAAATGTTAAGGGCACTGTGTAGCATCTTCAAACCAAGGTTATATAGTATATAAATATATACAGTATACACAAACTTCCAGTACAATTTTGGAATTTGTGATTATTTCCTTTTTTGAATGCCAATTTTGCTTTCCAGTGAACTATTTGATCAATAATACAGACATAATTTATGTGGAATATTTATTAAAATATAATTTATCCCTCTCATTTAAAACAAAATTTTCAGAAATATAGCTTTTAGCGTTAGTTCTACCAGGAAGACCTAATCATGTTTATTTCTATTGCGCTTTTACAATGTAGATTGTGTCAAAGCAGCTGAACATAGAAGTTCTAGTAAATTGAAACTGTGTCAGTCCAGTTTTTTGAGTTCAAATTCAGTTTAATTCAGTTCAGTGTGGTTTAATTTTCACTGCTAAGAGTCCAAACACTGAAGAGCAAATCTAACAATGCGCAGCTCCTGAAGTCCCAAACCAAGCAAGCCAGTGGCAACACTGGTAAGGAACGAACTTCCCCAATTGACGAGAGTGAAAAAAAAAAAAAAAAAAACCTTGAGAGAAAACAGGCTCAGTTGGGCACGTCCATATCTTCTTTGGCCAAACTTCCTGAGCAGAGCTGCAGTCTAGGCACCGGAGGCTGGAGAACACTGGACATCCATCGTGGAGAACTGCAGGTTTGAGTAGGTTATTGGCGAATGTTCAGGCTGGCCCATGGGATCAATGCGAAGACTCACATGTCACAGTCCCATGCTCTCTGCTTTTCCATGACCACCGTGTGTCAAAGCCGGAAATGACCTGGTCCAGGATTATGGATACCTTGGCATAATTTTTTCACAAGTTTTAGATTACATCAATAGTCCTGCAACCTAATGTCACGTTACTCCTCACAATCAGTACCAACCAATAGTCATGAGACACAAGAAATATAGAAGCTGTCCATTCATTAGGTTGCAGATACTGACGCAGCATCCTCCCTACCACCACCACCAAGTTGGCCCTGTCCAGAGTGTAGGTTCTGCCCCTGCCTTCCTCCTCGGCGGTCATAGCTGGCTCAACAAGCTTCCAATTCAAACTACGAATGGGGCCTCCGACAAAGAAAACATATGATTGGTAAATGATACTTTTGTCAAGTGATACTCTTCAAATAAATGTGATTCAATATCATATTTATCTTCCTGGTCTTTCTGGTAAAACCATTACGCATCTTCATTCATTCTAATACGTTAATTTAGACTTCAAGCAACACTTATTACTTATTATGATCATTCCCTAAAATGTGTAATACAGTTTTGGAAGCGTGATGTGATTTTTTCCCCTCTCATAAGTAAATTTGAAAAGAATAAGGGCTCTATTTTAATGATCTAGGCGCAAATTCTAAAATGGAAAATTCTGTTTGTGACACGACACATGAACTAACAGGGTTGTGCTTATTCTCTTAATGGGTTATGGGTGAGTTTTGAGCATACCGTTCATTAAACCAATCAGAGACTTACTCCCATTTCCTTTAAAAGTCAGTTGTGTCACGCCATTGGCGCATTCACAATTTACATGGCAGACTTAGTAAGAGGAAAAACCGAATGCTTTACTAGCAAGAAAACAGTTAAACAGACCATCTGCAGTGCGGTGATAAAGAATGAGCTTCCTCTATTCAGACTCTTTACTTTCGCTTTATTTTACTTTTACTCTTTACTTTACTCCTTTACTTTTATGGATAAGGAAGCACTTTTGTACACACTTCGCTGAAGACACTCATTATCTACAAATTTAACTTTGTTTGTAAAGTGCAAAGTTTTGTTTCAAAACTGTTTCTAAATTCAGTTCTAACATCCAGCAAATAAATAAATGAACAATAATAACAAAGAGTTATTTCCAAACACACCTCCTGTTATTGTGCCCCATATGATGATGCATATGTCCCCTGTGTGCCATGTCTATGATAGGGCCTTTTTTTAAATATCAACAAAAGCATAAACATACAAAAAGTTCCCTCAAGTTTTATAATCTACTACAATACCATATATTGGTGACACTTGTTTAGTTCACAATTCACTGTATAACCATTAACTAACACTACTAGCTTAATAAAATACTATAAAGTTGTTTATTAGTACATAGTTAGTAAGGTAGAAGTTGGGTTTAAGTTTTGAGTAGAATTAAGGATGCATAATAATATCACACTTTAACAACTACCAAAGAACAGTTAATATTGTTCTAATAGGCAGGTAATAAGCTAGTAGTTAATAGCATGAATTGTGAAATAAAGTTAGGCGTTTCCTATGTATTTATCATACATTAAATCATTACAAATATATTGCAAAATATTTAATTACAATATTTCGCACAGCACCAAGTAGTTCTCAGCAGCTCACCCTTTGAACATTATCCACAAATAATAACAGATATTTGTACAGCACAAGGAATTGCGGAAGGAACCATATTCAAAAGCAGTGTGCCAATGTGTGCCAATCTCCTCCTCTCTTGCCTCTTTGCTTTCAGATCCGCTTGAGCGTTAGCTGGGATGAAGGAGCAGACACAGAGGGGAAAGAAACTGAGACGGAGGAAGTTATTTTTAACAGGGGCTCTCGCTCTTGCTCGCCCAGTCAGGGGTCTGTCAGGACACAAGCCTGGGCTGACAACGCATTAAAAGAATGATCCCATTTTCCTCCAGCCCTGCTCTATTCTTATTCCTCTAATTCTGACTCTCTCTTTCCTCCCTTTCCTCACAATCACACAGTTCACAAAGCATGAATTGCATCGGTTATTCCTGTGCTGTTTTCAGCCAGACATGAACGTAATTTGAATGAATTTGCGAGTCTTTTAAAGGGGACAAGTCCTGAGAAATTAGACTTTTTTTGTATGTAAGTGCTATAATTGCATCCCCAGTGCACCTAGCAACCCTTGCAATGTGAAAAAGGACAAGCCAGTAACTTTGTTTTGGAAACCCCTCATTTGAAACTACCAGAATTCTACTAGAATGGCCATAGTGGTCATTCAGACTATTCACAAAAATACATTTTTTGTCATTGTCGTTGTACCATTGCTCGCCTAAAAATGTAGTGCAAGTAGAGTAAAAGTATGTTGCAAATATTACTTAAAGTATGAGAAAAAAGTAGCCCGTTCAAAAGTACTTAAGAGTGGTTAGTAGTGAGCATTACGCTGTAAAAAGCTGATCTATTTACATGTGAATTGTGGATGTGTGTAAACATAACAATCTGTAGTGCATTTAGTTATTTCCCAGCAGGCACACATCTTAAGACAGTAATATTAGGTTAGATTTAGGTTGTGATGTCAGGTGACCAATATTTCAAAGTTTAGCCAGTGCCAAAGGATTTAAGCTGCATAGGAAAATAACCAAAATCCAACGTCGAGCCAACATCTTAAACCAACGTCATATGGTGTGGTAATTAAAATCCAACATCTGATAGATGTCATATCGGTAACATCCACACAACGTCAAGCTGTAACATCATTAGACTTTGTTACTTGCTTGATTGGACATTGTAGACATTGTTCAGCCTGACGCTGGGTTCTGATATCAACCGATTTTCATTTCCAATCAAATTTAACGTCCCCATGACATTGGGGCACAATGCCAAATGTCAATCTGATTTCATGTTGACGTCTTGTGCCCGCTGGGTGTTTAGGGCCATTTCGGTCATCATACAATAAGCATCCGTCATTTTCTCATCAGTGACATGCAGTGACATGATCTAAACAGTCTCGGGTCATTGCATGTAAAGTTATTGGACATCATCTTGATTGGACAGGAATCACGAGACTACTCAGCCAATCCCCATAGACAAGAAATAAGGCGTTTGAAGGAAAATAATGGAGTAAAAGTCTGATACTGCACTTAAAATGTCCTCAAGGCAAAGTAAAAGTACACATTTTTAAAACTACTTAGTAAATTACAATTTCTAAGAAAAACTACTCAATTACAGTCATTTTAGTATTTTGTAATTTATTACTTTACACCACTGATTGTGACACAGTTCCTAGTAAAAAGGAATATTAAATGAGAAAACAGTGGGTGTGGCTTGTTTTTGCTACTGTGGGATTTCTACAGAGGCATTTCATTCTGGAGCAGTGTGGTTAACCCTGTCAACTTCTAAGATATCTGACAATATAAATGAAAAAAATACAAAAAAATACAGGAAGTGCATTTTGAGATTTCAGATTTAATTTTTTTTTTTTTCGCTAATGATATGCACTAATGAATTGGTGACCACAAAACTATCAATGTGAGCTAACAAACTCATATGGTTAGTTTTGATTTAAATTGATTTAAATTTTGATTTAAATTTTAAATTCCAAGCCTCTATTGAGATATTAGAATCAATCTTTCAATGCCTGTCATCATATTTTATATAAGTCATTACTCAAAAATGATGATCTTTTTGTTTCGTAATATAGGCTATAATTGTGTACGACTACTACTAGTTACTAGAAAATTGCAATTGAGTTCCTAGACCACACTGAAGGTAGGTATCTCACTTTATCAGTAGGTTTTCACAGCAGTTTAAATTTATTTTTTAAAAAGATTTGTCTTATGTAAAGGTATGTTTAATCTTAGCATAAAGTTGCTAGGCAACCGAGGCCTGCATATTCAAAGGCACAGTAGAAAGTAGTAGACACTGAAATGCATGTGATCAATTCAGCCATGATGGCAATTCAAGGTACACATTTTCAGAACTCTTTTGAGCTTAGTCATTTTAATAAAATAGCAATGTTAGAATGAAATATGAAATCCACCAGCTCTTCAGAAACATACTGCTTCAGTCTAGAAAAATGTAAGCTCTTTCTCTTCATCACTGTTTGACTCCAGTTTGATAATGCAAGGTTTTAAACCACTATTGGTCATTTATGATATTTTGTCTGCTTGATATCCTCTTGTTTTGTTGCTTCTAGAGTAAAAGGCCCTGTCCTCTTCTGGAAAGCAGCCCCTAGTTTGCATTTATTAATCAGAATTTTTGCTCATGCACAAATGGAACAAACTTGACAAGCTGATATATTACCTGTGGAGTAATAACCTAACAGACAAATATATTATTCTCATGAAAAGACACATATATCCCCTTAAAAAAAAAAAAAAATAAAAAAAAAAAAAAATATATATATATATATATATATATATATATATATATATATATATATATATATATATATATATATATATATATATATATATAAATAAATTAATTGTGTGAGATAACAATGACTTTGCTCAAATAAGCCATAACACATTTAACTCTTAGTTATGTAAAAGTGCAGAATTTGCTAATTAATTATTGTGTGCATACAATTGTACATACAATTCTGCTGTTTGCTGGATTTCATACAATTGCTGTGAATGAGATTTACTTACACCTTTTTTCATATTTTATTTACCCACTTTTTTTGCAGGATTCATAAGTCTCAACAATTGCCTTTGGCTATGTGCTTTTAAGAAATTGGAGATAAGCTTCACATATGTACATACAGTATCTGCTTCCTGTGCGATTCACTTTAAGTCTCACTTGCGAAATACGTGAAGATATGCCTACAATAATAGATACATATTTGTAAAATAATGGTGGCAGAGTTGTGTTAACACATCATGAACCCTTTTCAAGCACAGAATGTAAAGAATAAAAAATAAAATGCAGTACGCTATGATAAATGTTTGAAATATATGGGTCAAAGACAACGTGTCCCAAATTGGTGCCTGCATCAAATTAAATTTACAATAGTGACTTCATACAGGTAATACAAACCACATTAAATGCAATGACAATAAAAATATGTATAAAAAAAAGGCTGCATTATCATTCAAAATAACATATATTTACAGAAAGTAAAAATAAATGTTCATTCCAACACAGCCTTAAAAATGTTTAAAAGAATAAGTGACCAAACAAAAATGTGTGTGTGTATGTATGTATATGTATGCCCACAGTCCAAAGACATGCAGTACAGGTGAATTGGGTAGGCTAAATTGTCCGTAGTGTATGAGTGTGTGTGTGAATGTGTGTGTGGATTTTTCCCAGAGATGGGTTGTGGCTGGAAGGGCATCCTCTGCGTAAAAACTTGCTGGATAAGTTGGTGGTTCATTCCACTGTGGCGACCCCAGATTTAATAAAGGGACTAAGCTGACAAGAAAATTAATGAATGAATATATATATATACACACACACACACACACACACACACACACACACACACACACACACACACACACACACACACACACACACACACACACATATATATACACACACACACACACACACACACACACACACACACACATATATATATATATATATATATATATATATATATATATATATATATATATATATACATACACACACACACACACACACACACACACACACACACACGCACACACACACACACAGACAGACACACACACACACGCATATATATATATATATATATATATATATATATATATATATATATATATATATGTGTGTGTGTTTGTCTGTGTGTGTGTGTGTGTGTGTGTGTGTGTGTGTGTGTGTGTGTGTGTGTGTGTGTGTGTACCATTAAAAAGGAGCACCAAACATTCTGATGGAATGACTTGCCAAACTATGTGAACAGCTGAGTCTCTGACACAAAAACAAAAAAAGAAAAAAAAAAACATCTGAAGATACATTGGTTTCATTATAATGTATCATTTAATTGTCGAAACAATAGCACTCTCTTTTTATTTATTTACACCAAAAATTTTACTATAAATACTTTGCATTTTTTAGGAAAACATTGGCCATTTCTGAATGTGCTTTACACAAGTGGCCTTGAAAAACATATCTGATGAAGACCCACCTTTTCCTCTTCATATGCACCAAACACTTTCCTACAAAATATTCAATAACCACATTTTCTTAAATTATTTTAGAATAAAATCTTAGTAAGCAAACATGGTAAAAACTGTGATACTCTCATAGTGAAACCCGTAAGTCCTCCCATAAGACAAGGTATCTGCTTAATGAACAGATGTAAATATACACTTTAAGAAAAATGTAGAAAGGGTTAACTAGATTTACAGCCTCCAGCAAGCAAGAAAGACAGCACCAATTCACTGACTCACTTCAAAACTTCTCTCTGCCCTCTTACTAACACGCAAACCAGACATTCGTGTCCCAAACTCACCCTTTAAAAAGCATCTGATGAACTGTAGTAAATGGCAGAATGGTGTTGAGTGTTTGCCGTCATCCTTGTGCAGTGACAATCCTTGAGTTTTAAAGGAATACAAGGACACAAGTGGACAAGGTTTTCCTCTTAGCAAACCATCGGCAGGCTAGAATGATTTTTTCCCCTTTCTCTCTTCAAAGTTTGCACACTGGCACTCACATAAGGTTTTTGGTCACCTTTTCTATCAGTAATGCTTCAAAAACACCCAAGTAGCTTATAGGTCACAAGCCAGCAAAACACACCAAATCTTGCCCTCATCAAATCGAACTTCGACCTCCATCTGCTGGTTTTCTCAAGAGACTGTGTTTATCACCACCCCGGACCACTAATGAAGGCTAATCAAACCCTTCATCCGTCTGATTAGCATTAACAACTCTCTCTGTCTGCTTGTTAACTCATTAGATCCATCAATTCCCTCACATCCTCACCGGAATGGAAAAAAAAAAAATCCCATTATGCTTTAGCGCAGTCAAAGACATTTCATATTTTAAATATTTATCCAATTTCAATCAAGCCATAATGTGTGTGATGAAGAGTCAAAAGGCCGTAATTAGTTGATTATGCATTATAACCATTCATTTGTCTTTTAACCCAGACTACGTCTAGACTAATCTGTATGCATTTAAAAACTCTTTCTCTAAGTTTTGGAAAACATGTTTGTTCTACAAGACAGGATATATTTATGCTTTCATGTTGTTTATGCTACATTCTGGTCCTATCCACTTAAGATTGCAAAATAACTAATCATGTTCCACAGATTCTGAACAGAATAGATCCTTTACACAAAGCAACCTGGTCCAATTCTTTTAATATTCAGTTTGTTTAACCAGTGTGAATTGTGGATTCAGCTTTCTGTTCTGCTGCTGTAACTCATTTGTTTCAAGGTTTGTGTGCTGTTTGTTCAGAGATGCTCTTCTGAAGATTAAGGTTGTAACTTCATGATAGAGTAATGCTTTTTATTTTCATAAGCTCAAATCAGATGTCAATTGTGACAATTCTGTATAAACCCTAGAGATGATAATACATAACATTCCCATTAGATCACAATTTTCTGAAATACTTAGAGCAGTTTGTTTGGTATAGGGTTGGGTCGATAGACGATGCCATCGTCCATCGCCGATGGCCGATAGACATCACGATGCTGAGCCGGCATCGCAATCCTCCGCCCCGCCCCCATCACAGAAACAACCAGCTGGCGAAAAAAAAAGATAGGCCCTGTTTACACTAATACGTCTTAGATTAAACATGGCATTTTACAACGAAAACGATCCATGTCCACACTGGCGTTTCATCTAGCATTTCTGAAAAACCCTTCTTCCACACTATACCGATGAAAACACACATCACGTGACCACACACACACACACACATTCTGTAATGCACTGCTATGTAGGCTATGCAAGCATCTGCCTCTGAGCTCCAGCAGTCACCCCACAGAGCAGTGCATGTCGGACAGTTTATCGACTCTTCGATCTTTTGGATCTATCAGGTAACGTGTCACAGCATGAGTACACTGTTTCAATCTTTTACTTTTATGCATGTACCAAGTTTGTTGATGCCATTTAACGACACAGATCACTCTGCCTATTCATGCCAGAGTCCTGTGGGAAAAAGTGATTGACAGGTGATAATGTGTGTAACTTGTCTTTATTTATTTATGATTTGGTTATCTGTAAACAAAGACCATGCGGATCAGGTAGTTGAAATAGGCTACAAATTCATTATGCATTAATTAATTATTCATTATTCATTAAATAATTAAATCACAAGCGCATACGACGACAATGCCATCGTCCATCGCTATCTTTCACATTGGTCGACATCGTCCAACCCTAGTTTGGTAGCATCCACAGTTCAATGTTAAATGTTACATTTAATGTTGAATGCTGCCATTTGAACCTTGTTGCATACCAACAAATGGACAGAGAACCATTCTAAAGGAATTAAATGCAAAATACATTTTTAGGCACAGGCCTAAAAACAGCAGTGTGAACAGAAAGTAAACCAGGACTAAATCTTTTTTTTTTTTTTCTTCTTTCTTAGTATGGACCAAACGAACTAAGAGAACTACACTAGCAATGCACCAGAATAAAAACTATTGCCTGAAACCAAAACCAAAAATTTTGGAATGCACTTGCTCAAAACCAAAAATGTGTTAAAATGTAAAAACAAGCCAATAAAAATAACCATATTTTATTCATACATTTACACAGACATTTACATTTTATTTTATTTTATACATTCATCTGATCGGTGTTGCCATGACAACGCAGTAGCACTGTTGCAAGTATAAAACATAGAAATGTCCTGTTGAAACAATTTCTTTTAGTAGATTTTGCTTTTCCAGTGAATATTTGTGGCTCATGCATAGATAAGTACACATATACATAAGCAGAATATAAACAGAGTGAGATATTGAACTGATATAAGCTTTGACTGTGATGTGTGCGCAAGCTAGTCAACGGTTTAATCCGTTTCTCTTGTGCTTTGGTAGGTGCAGTAACACAAGTCCCTTGCAGGCATAAGCAATTAAAATGAACTGAAATTCATAGTGCAGCGACCTCTGCGTTCACAACATGCAATGATTATGGCTAAAAGGAAAAACAAACCAGTGTGCTGAACACATATTTTCCACCATTTTTCATCATTCATTCATTATTTTTCCTTCAGCTCAGTCTCTATTTCAGAGATTCACACAGTGGAATAAACCGCCAACTATTCCTGCATATATTTTGCACAGCAAATGCCCTTCCAGCTCATTCACACAAACACACACACTCATACACTACGGACAATTTATTTTATTCAGTTTATCTATCCTGCTTGTCTTTAGACTGTGGGGGAAACCGGAGCACACTGTAGAGCATGCAGACTTCATACAGAAATCCCAATTGGGCCTCAAACCAGCAAGCTTCTAGCTGTGAGGTGACAGTGCTAACTACTGAGCCACCATGATACCAGGCCAAAAATCAAAAAAAAAAAAAAAATCAGCAAATGAAAATTCAGTGTGAATGCAACCCTAGTGTGAATAAAAACATACCAAAAAACACATCTAAAATGCCTTTTTTCAAATGTATCTGGATTCATGTAGACATAGTACCAGCTCTATCTTCACCAAAAGTTCTGGATCGTGAAAGTCATTGAGTGTGTGTCCCTGTTGGCAGTGACCCGGGTATGGCTGGAGGATTGTGGGATGCTGCTCAAGTTAATGTTCACTTACAGATGGATTCCCACTTCTCTCTATTGAGCCATGAAGGTGCTACGTGTAGCCTGTCACTCCAGCCAAAACGCACCCAGAGCAGAAAATTAACACGAGGCATAGCTTTCCCCCCGAGGTTCAGGAAATGTGGGCAAACTTCTTGAAAGAAACTCTTGGTGGAAAGAGCACACAGAGTTCATTTAACAAAATATATTTTGATGGGAAACTTTTTATTTTTTTCAAAAATAGGAAACTATGAAACAATATCCATCGTCCTGGTATTTGATGGATCATTTGTAAATTAGTTCCAGCATCTTTAACGGGTCTCAACCAATGAACTAACAGCCAGTGTAGGATATCAATACGCAATGTTTGAATCTTATTTCTGCTGTTAGCCTTTATTCTCTGACTTTCCGCACTGCCTCCTGATTTCCTTCTGGCTGATGGTTATTCCTCCTGACTAGATTCGGTTTTATCGATCTGCTAAAGGGCACTGGCAGCCTCTCCCACAATGCAACGCAGCCAACTGAAATGGCCATCTCTCACACAGCGAAGATATTTAAGAGGCTTAAAGCACAGATGAATGTTGTCTTTGTAGTACAGAATTCTACACCTACATGATCAATACAAACACCTGAATGAAATCATTAAAAACAGACAACAAAAGAAAAAAAAAAACTGTCATTTATGATTTTCATTGACATGTTTTATTCTCATCAAAGCTGTATTTCTTTCAATATTTCTTGAATATACATTAAGTGAATATGTATTGTGCTTTCTGTTTTATCTATCAAACTCTGCTCATCTGTATTTATCTTTGTATTTCTTTGTGTCTCATATATATATATATATATATATATATATATATATACATCTCATATATATAATGTAGACATGATCAAGACCATCTGCTGCGGTTAAAACCGAGCATCAGAATGGGGAAGAAAGGTGATTTAAGTGACTTTGAACATGGCATTGTTGTTGGTGGCAGAGAAGCTGGTCTGATCATTTCAGAAACTGTTGTTCTACTGGGATTTTCACACACAAACATGTCTAGGGTATACAGAGAAAGGTCAGAAAAAGAGAAAATATCCAGTGAGCGGCAGTTCTTTGGGCGCAAATGCCTTATTGATGCCAGAGGTCATAGGAAAATGGTTAGACAACAGTAACTCAATTAACCACTCGTTACAAATGAGGTATTCAGAAGGGCATCTCTGAACCCACAACATGTCTGACCTTGAGGTGGATGGGCTACAGCAGCAGACACCGGGTGCCACTCCTGCTAAGAACAGGAAACGGAGGATACAAATTAGTACTGAGGATATAGGCTCATTAAAATTGGACAACAGAAGATTGGAAAAACTCTGCCTGGTCTGATTAGTCTTGATTTCTGCTGCGACATCTGGGTTGTAGGGTCACAATTTGGCATCGAAAGCATAGATCTACCCTACCTTGTATCAACGGTTCAGGGTGGTTGTGGTGTATTGGTGTGGGGGATATTTTCTTGGCACACATTGAGTCCATTGGTATTAATTGAGCATTGTGTCAACACCTAAGCCTACCTGAGTATTGTTGCTGACCATATCACCCCCTTTATGTCCACAGTGTACCCATCTTTTGATGGCTACTTCCAGCAGGATAATGCACCATGTCATAAAGCGCGAATCATCTCAGAATTGATTGTTGAACATGGCAAATAAGGTCACTACTCAAATGGCCTCCCAGATCTCCATCCAATAGAGCACCTTTGGATGTGCAACCTTCGGATGTTCTCATGTCAATACGGATATATATATATATATATATATATATATATATATATATATATATATATATATATATATATATATACATTTTGCACAAGCAAAAAATAATAATAATAATTTCACAATATATTTATTATATACATTTTTTATGTTAATAGGAATAAAATAGGATTTATTGGCATTTACCCCACTGAACGCTAGTGAATTATCATTAACCTCTGCAGTACTCTTGTCAGAAAGTCAGAGTCATCTTATTGAGTTTGACCATTTATTGCAGAAGGTTTGGCCATACACACGTTTCAGTGTAATTGAGTTTTTGAAATGAGTAGCAAACACATAATTACATAGTTTAACTGTATTCAATGATTCAGCATATCACAAACTCCATAATATATATAAATATATCTATCTATCTATCTATCTATCTATCTATCTATCTATCTATCTATCTATCTATCTATCTATCTATCTATCTATCTATATATATATATATATATATAAATATATATATATATATATATATATATATATATATATATATATATATATATATATATATATATATATATATATATATATATATATATATATATATATAAACATCTCTGTAAAGATGACAGTCCACATAAATATTACTAACTAATGAAAAAAGTAAGTTAAAAAAAAGTTTCATTATAGTTAATGAATAAGTATCATTAACACAGACGTCATTTCATATTGATATATTAATAACATATTATTTACATATTAATATCTTTAAAACTGTATACATGAGTGATGCACACTAGCATTGCTAAACTGCTCATTAAGCAGGATCAAATAAGCAGGATAATAACCTCACAACAATATCAGGTACTACACTTACGGTACACTATAATAATCTATATATAATAATCTATAATAATCAGCCAGATACATTGAAGATCTTACTTTGTCAAATATTTTATCTTGTACATAAAGCTACAACTGAGCAAGCACACATGGTGTGACTGACGTGCTGAGGTAACTTAGTGAATAAGCATGTACGCTAAAACCGCCTATGCTGTATGCACTGCACTACATCATTTCTGTATGTCCTTACGTGAACATCAAGTAAATTGCAGGTCTTAAATTTAAAGGGGAAGAACTCACAACAAATTAGTTAATGCTTTCAAACTAAGTAGTAGCAAGGGTTATAGAAAAAAATGCTGAGGAAAAATTAAGGCTGCCATATTAATAACTTTATATACAATACCTTGAAAAAGAACAGCCCAACTGAACTTTTGTTATTCAAAATAAAGGAAAGTGACAATAAAAAGCTAGGAAAACTTAAAAGAACAAGTCTGCTCTAAACAGCGCCAGCTAAAAATATCCTGTTTAAATGTGAAAGTTGTGGTCAATTTCACCCATCTGGTGTGGAACTGCAGCTAGAACTAATAAAGTATGGCACTAGAGCACACGCTGCCACATTTGAGACTCCGAATCCCTTCTCCCCCCTCTCTCCAAAACAAACGCTCCCCTCCCGCACCCACTACACCATACCCCTCAACCACACTCCCTTTGATCTTCATTATATTTCCATCTGTTTCACATCTGGCTCTCTTAAAAAACGCAGCGAAGGACATATTAATGTAATATAGAAGCCCAGTGCCCGTGCCAGCTCTAGCCACTGAATGTTTTCACTCCCACTCCCCGAGACTGTGGCTTTATTTTGCTCCGAGTTTTGGGAAAGCTATAAATACACAAACACATGCACTTGGTTGGTTATCTGCATTCGATGTGGCATTTGGAGCTTGGGATGTGAATCTCATTTGAACCACTAGTTAACAGCCCTGAGTCGCTGGAGACTGTGGCTCCTTTATGAAACTGTATGCAGCGTGTGTTCTACCATAATCGTGGTTATTTGTCTCCGAGATGGGAGAGAATATAGGACACACACGCTGACCTCTCGCCGAGGGTCTATCCGCCGCCACCCTGAGGGTGAACAAAATGACATCATACAGCATGTTGGCTATAAGCATTTTTGTGCACCACATTTTACAAACCAGAGACTGTTCAGATATGCCTTCTGTCATTAAATGTTATTCAAATGCCTTTATTGTAAACATGTTCATTTAAACTTTATACTTTATAGTCAGGGCCAGACGGAATCTGCAGAAGTTTTTTGCTATTTCTTCGGAGAATTTTGGTAAAAATCTGTGAATATCTGCGGAATTATTTTGGGAGTATCGTAACTAAAACCTTAATATGTGAAATAAAAAGTAATACCTTTTTTAACTTTTATTTATTTTATTTAATTTTTAAATTGCAAATCCAATTGGATGCACTTTATTTGGTAAACAAAGCAAGTCTCTCATATAATATATCTAGTAAAAGACAAAAAATATTACTGCACAAACTGCATTGTGCATAAATCAGATGAACATTTTCATATTAGTCAATAATATTACTGTAATTAATTAAAAAACTCAATAAATATAGATTTACACACATTTACTCAAGTAAATAAACAATTAATGATGGGATAAAAATCTGCAGAAATCTGCAGAATTCTGCGGAAAATAAAAAAAAAAAATCTGCAGAATTCATAACCTACTTACAATTTAAATCTTTACCTTAAACTATACCTTATATAACTAAACTAAAAAAGAAATATGTGATGCAGGACCACAAACAAGTCTTATTTCTTGGCAATAGCTACAGCAAAATTGTTATAATTTTTTTTTATGTCAAAATTATTACAATTTTACAAATAGATCATGTATCATAATCCTAGTCCTACTGTAAATATATCAAACTCAACCTTTTTATGAGTAGTGTCAAAGACTATAGAATACACAAGACATGTCACTCGCATAGATTTGAATAGGGAAAAGTGTAATGGTCAATTTTATGAAAGTTTTGTGGCCAACAAACAAACTAGAATCCCAGTGAATATTTGCTTCAAAGACATAAAACAAATATTTCCAGAAAAAAAAAAAAAAACTTCTGTACTGTTAAATGAATCAAGTGCACTTGAAAACTCAAATGCCCAAAACTTGTAAACAAAGAGTCGCTGCATTTCTGTAGGAGATTCACCATCAAGACCGAGTTATAGATTATTTTAGAAGAGCAACATGATCAGACGATCATCATTCAGAGGATAATTATGTGTAGAACGGCCATAAATGAGGTTGGTGTTGTGATCTCGTTCCTTTTGAGTGCTTATGCACATTAGCTCGGGCAACCTGAAAATATGCCAATTTTGTTTGATTCAGGCGTTTAGAAACAAAACTTTTGAGACAGTTATTGTTTAAACCTTATTGGTGATTCCAAAAATTTAATGTAACCGTAAGCTTGGCAAACTGCTTTGGAGAATTTGATGTTTCCCCATTCAGACAAAAATCACCAATCACCAAGCGAGGTGTTTCAAAGATGGTCGCCCAGTGAAATTTCTTGCCTTAAAAGAACTTTGGTAATGTGCATTTAGACTTTAAAGGTGATTTTCTTAATATTTATTTTTAAGAATCATAGATTCCAGATAATTATATAGTTATATCTAATCCAAATATTGTCCTATCATAACAAATTACACATCAATGGAAAGCTTATTAATTAATCTTTCAGATAATGCATGCATCTCAATTTAAAATATTGGTCTCTTACAGAATCTCTGGTGCTTCTACCAACCACACAAAAGCGAAATATCCCTGGTTCATGTTTTTTAAAAACACATTCTGGGCATATCTATGATTTATGTGACTAATAAAAGTGGCTTACTATTTCCAGCAATATGGCCTCAGAAATGATTATGAATGATAAACATGGTTCCTAAAAAAACTATTTTTATTTCATATATATATATATATATATATATATATATATATATATATATATATATATATATATATATATATATATATATATATATATATATATAAATGTACTAAACCAATCATAACTAAACACTTAAAGTCAATATGTAGAACATTGATGTGAATAGTTTACATCATTGTTCAATAAGAACTAAAAGCTAATTTTGTGATTCAAGCCATACACTGCTTTTTCAAGTTTGGTTACTTCGGTAATAGCAATGTTTATTGCATGTTTTGCAATTCCATTCCCGAATATGGAGGGAAAGCCTAATTCAGTAGATTCCCGGAGAAGCGCATTTCCATCTTTCCTCGTTGATGAGGTGAGCTGTGTCTCTCTGCTGTGTGTGTGTCTGGACTGAGGGAGATGAGCTGGAACACCATAATAGACTAAGCGCTCATGGATCAGGCATGAATATAGTGGCATGGTTTACAATTGTGTGGTGACTGAGTGCTTGT
>NC_141030.1:27400000-27417500 GCF_052040795.2 Danio rerio
GGAGGAGTGGCTTTTAACAGTGACTATACAGGAAAATAAGCAGAAGGCATGGCTTTAAAAAGTAAATATAAGAAAAATAATCAGAAGGCGTGGCTTTTAACAGTGACTATACAGGAAATTAAGCAGGAGGTGTGGCTTTGAACAGTGAATAAGCAGGAGGCGTGGCTTTGCACAGTGAATATGCAGTAAAATAAGCAGGAGGCATGGCTTTGAAAAGTGAATATAGAGAAATATAGAAAAATAATGAGAAGGTGTGGCTTTGAACAATCAATACCGAGAAAAAATAAGCAGGAGGTGTGGCTTTAAACAGTAAATATCCATGAAAAAAAGCTGGAGGCGGGGCTTTGAATAGTTATTATAAGCTTGAAGGTGTAGGGCTGAGGGAAAGGGGTGAAAAGCCCTTTGAATGAAGATTTTCCAGGACCACACTCAAAACCAATGAGTAAGAAAATTTCCCAGAATACACCAGCCACTGAACGCGGAGGTAAAGAGATCCACAAATGAGTATTTAATTATTACTATTAATTATTAATTATTTATAATTTTTTGTGATTATTATGAATATTTACAACAAACACATTTTAATATAATCATAACCACGTTCATGTTTTGCCATCATGTTAAAAAAAATGCTAAAATAAAAACCGATACATTTCGCTATCTTTATACTAACACCTGTATAGCAGTCCCACAACATCCTGACACTGGATGACACTTATATACCCTGTCAGTAATGTTTAGTGGCTGGCAATGGGCTTTTTACAGTGTCTGCTATATTGTTAATGTTGTGTAATTTTTGTACATGTGCTGTAGTGCTGTCCCAATTCTTAGGGGTAAATTTTGAACCCCTTCCCCCTAACCCTCGGTTGTAAGGGCCAAGGGGAAAGGGTACAAAACTTGAATTGGGATTGGGCCTAAATATCCAGGAAAATAAGCAGGAGATGTGGTTTCGAACTGTGATTATGGACATGATATTTTGCTTAGCTAGCTTGCAATTTCCAACCTTTAAGAAATCATCTTACATGCACCCTAACTTGACCAAATAAATGCAGACTTGCATGCAGAAAGACTATTTTATACAAAAACAAACGCTATACTGACAGCACCCTATAAACAGTATGCTTTTTAACAAGTACTCATTTCAGTGTTTTCTGTGTGAACACCAATTCTCAAGACCAAGTCTTCAGCATGTGTGCTATAATCTAATACACAACTCATTTGAACTTAAAATGGATGGATAGCTGAATGAATGCTGAATACATTAGAGCTTAGCTAATTTCATGTGATATCTTGAGCTTTAAATACACCCTCGACAAAACCGATGCAGCACCGCATTATTAAATCTAGACCAATTTTAAAGCATAAAAGCATAACAAACCGCAACGATTGCTCTGTCAGAGTATGACTGTTGACCCTCCACCCACAAACGGCACACTAAATGCCTGTACAAACACAAACACATGTTTTCCACCTCCGTGAATGCAATCCAACAAAAATGTCACAACCAACTGGAAGTTGGGCTGAAACTGTATAGTTGGGGAGGGGGAGACACAAGTTTGAGTCTTCTGACAGTATGTATTGTCTATGTGTAAGGGTCTTTGACTACTGTATGCCTTGTTGCACCTCTGTCCACTCATCCATCACTCTCTGGAAACAGTTCTGTTCTCTAATGAAGCCACAAGGGTGGACGCGAGCGTACAAACACCCCTTT
Source organism: Danio rerio (assembly GCF_052040795.2). Taxonomy (NCBI): domain Eukaryota; kingdom Metazoa; phylum Chordata; class Actinopteri; order Cypriniformes; family Danionidae; genus Danio; species Danio rerio. Next base: position 27,401,712 of record NC_141030.1, read on the forward strand.
TGGACCTCCAGTACTGTACCTCTGGTGGAAGTCAACCTCAAGCTCCCTAAAAAATTCAGCAGCAAACACAGGGATGAGGATCAAGTTGTTCTTTTCATCTGTGATTCAAGCAGTCCACAGGCACGGCTGATCAGTTCCAGAGCAACGAAAGCTTATGGTTGCGGGTTTTCAAACAGCCCTAGAGCCCACAATAAATCCCTGAAAGGGGCTTCGGATCTGGGCAATGTGAGTTACACTGGAGCACACAGTCGGCCTGCATTTAGACTGTGGTTATGGGAGGAGAAGAGAGAGAAACAGGCGTTCAGGCTGCCTTGTCATCGCCGGACCCCCACCCCAAATTAGGTCTGTGTGGTTGGGGAGCATTCATGGAAAAGACATGAGTTCCAAAACCCCAAGCATACCAACTTTTAGGCTGTTTTAGAATATGAACATTGAAAAGTTCAGGCTTCAATCTCCAAACCTCTGATGGAAATGCTGGCTTTCCTCTTCAAAACTAAAGCTTCTTTCACTCTTAAAATAAAGCTTCCAGAATGAGGGTTTCACAGTTTATTTCATGGAGGAAAAACTTTTGTTTCCCTATAGAATATTTCAGTGAAAATCCCTTACTTTTGTTCTACTTCTAGTTAAGAACATCTAAAGAAAGCTTTTTGTGTACTGGAAAAGCTTCATGGATGTTAGAGATTATTTATAGAACAGTTTACAATATAAACATTTTTTTTTAAGGGTACAATTTTTAAGAGGGTTGTTGTCATCCATGAAAGCATGTCCAAGGTTCTTTAAACCACTCCACTGTTAGACATATTATTGCCTTTTTTTGCAGTACCTTACTGGCAGCACTGTTGCCAGCGGGTTACCGCAAATGCCCCTTTACAGAAACGTACCAGTCAATGTGTTTTACAGTAGCAGGGCCCTGCCACAATTTAATTTTACCGTAAAATAGCCATACCACAACTTATTTTTATAGTTAAATGGCCTTTACCTTATTTGAATTTTACCAAATGACAATTTTTATTTATTTATAAATTTATTTACATTTCATAGTTGCAGTGCAAAACCCTTTTTTTATTAGTATTTTCTATTGAATTTAATAAATTCCAAATAAGTGACAAGATCATGTGCAGCAGTATTTTTAATATTCATTGTTATCATATACATTTTAATTTAAGTAATTTTTATTTATCAATTTATTTTAAATACATTGTGTGATACAATATGTTAATTAATAGTTCTTCATCAACTGTCTCCTTCTTGTCTTTATCTACAGTAGAACTATTTGATTACTTTGGTTACAGTAGAATACCGGATATCCATAATATTAAAATTACTGTGAATATTTTAAAATGGCCAACAATGCAGTGCATATTACAGTAGTTAACTTTTAAGAATGCATGTGGAATTTTACAGGCAGTTTTAGCAATAGATAACTGAAAAATTGTGTCAAGGTCTAACAGTGATATATACCACACTATGAATCAATTATTCATAATAGGAACTGTTATGTAAAACTCTGTTATGCCAAACTAAATGATCCTTTTACAACACTGATGTAAAAACACTCCTTTATGAATGTCACTTTTACACTAGGTGTGTTGGTCACCTTGCCTAAAAGTTATTTTAAAAGATGCATTGTGTTACTCAAGCTACAAGTCAACATTGCTGTTATTAATCGAAAACGACCTGCGATGCTCATTTACTAGAAAAGGTCCTCCAGGGGATACTTGGCGTTATGCATTATGTTGACACAATGATAGTGCAAATTATGCCTTAAGGGAATTGAAACTACAATCTCTGTGTCTGAATAGGCCTGCTTCCTTGCAGTAGGTAAAGTAAGAAAAGAAAGTGAAAATATGAAATGAGAAATGTATTATGTATCCTACTTCTGGAGAGATTCTTATATGTGCACCTGATAAATACTTTACTATCACATTAGGCACAGGAGTGATTCTGTGAGTAGTAGTCAAGTTCTGCAACTGATGCTGCAGGTTACATGGACAATGCCAATACATGTAGTAGTCCAGATTCCATGTATACTATATATTCATATGTATAAATGTATTTTTATTTATGTATTGGGCATGGGCCAGTATAGGATTCTGACGATATGATAACCTTGGATAAAACATCACTGTTTTACAGTATCGTGAGTGCTGATATAAAATAAATTATTTTTGAATGTATGGGTAAAAACAAAAACTTTGTTTCACTTTGAACAGAATATATTTTATTTTGAGAAACATTTATAATATTGTGGAGCAGTAAACATGACAGGCTAAATAACTGAAATTAATCATTGGCTTCTGCAGTCTTCATTAGTTTCAAAAACACAGATTTCTTTACAATTTAAAACAGCATCGTTATATATATATATATATATATATATATATATATATATATATATATATATATATATATATATATATATATTTTTTTTTTTTTTTTTTTTTTTTTTTTGCTGGAGATACTGTTGTCTTAAAAAAAATATAGTATTTAAAAGAAAACGGAACAGTATATAGCAGAAAATTTTGATGGTTTTAAAACCTTGTCTTTTCCAAACAGCTGTAGACCTCGAAAAACGTTATCGTTTCATGCATGCCTAGTATGTATATGTTTGCAATGCAAAATTAAAAGATGATAGCTAGACTTTCCCAAATATTTGATCCTGGACCCCTAAACATCTTAGTTAAAATTGCACAAACAGATTTGAAGAAATAATTAGTAAATTAAGTAAACACCATCTTCCATTAAGACATTTAGTAGCCCAGCAGTTACTGTATCTGCAACTTTCACATGGTCACCCACTACAGCTAAGCAGAGCTGCGCCTAGTCAGCCCCTGAATGGGAGACCACATGGGAAAGTTAGGTTGCTGCCAGAAGTGTTACTAGTAAGTCCAGCAGGGGCGCTCCTGCGGTCTGTGTGGGTCCTAATGCCCCAGCATATTGATGTGAACTCTATACTGCTTAAGTTAGATGAGTGTTAAACTGTGGTTGTTAAAAATCCAAAGATGTACTTCGAAAAAGAGTAGAGCTTTAACCTTGGCATCTTAGTCAAATTTGACCACTCTAAGTTCTCCGTCCACCATGGCTGCCTAACCATCCCCATATCACAAATGCCTTCATCCCTAATGCTGCTTCCCAATTTGCATACTTATACTATGCTTATATATTTATGAAGGAAAAATATAGTCTTTCGAGTGCGCAACAGAAGAGTATGCAAAATCAGGGACATACTCATTTATAGATTGTTAAATTGCTTAGCATGATTCAAATATTTTCCAGTGGGCTAGATATTAATTACCAGTCATACAAACACTGAAGCCTCTCTACTTGAAGGTTGATCTCGTGTGACCATCATGTTTAGTTTATTTATACTTTTCACACGCGTTTGTAATTCTAATCACATTTACGTTCAATGTGCAATGTACAGTGGGCAATATCAGCGGTTAGAGTTTGGACGGTTCTTAATTTTTATCGGAAAAACTTTTTGGCATACTCTTTTCAACATACTACGATTTGAGACATACTAATTCTATTTTTAAAAACTCTTTAGAAAGGATAGTATGTGAATTGGGATGCAGCATCTGTCTCCTCTCCAACAATCAGCTGGTGTGTGGTGTGCAGTCTGACGCAATATGGCTGCTGTTGCATCATCCAGGTGGATGCTGCACACTGAAGATGGTTGAGAAGATCCCCCCCCCCAAAAAAAGTGTAATGCGCTTTGAGTGTCCAGCAAAGTGCTTGATAAATGTAAATAAATATCATTATTATTATTCGTAGAAGTAGTGGTAGTAGTCGTAATAGTAGTAGTAGTAGAACATTTTCTTCCTGAAATATATCCAAACTTATTTTTTTGATAAGTAAAATAAATTGCTTCAAACTTCTTAAAATTGTTGTTAAATTGTTAAATCTTACCTCCAAATAGTATTGAATCCTAAAAAAACATAAACCAATGGAAATATTTCTTATTCAGTTATCAGATTACGTATAAAGCTCTTTTTTTTCTGTCCAGGGTCACATAATTCACTTGTGGTAGTTAAGTTAGAAAGTGACTTCTAAGTGAGAACTTTTTTCTTTTCTTCACTCTCTGGAATGAACTCTTCAATGTACTGTTGAACTTCATTAACAGTCATTTCACACCAACCTCTTTCTACTTTCCTACTTCCTTTCTTTTTTTCCTACTTCCTGAGGAGCAACTTTCAAAGACACAAGGCGTTTCATCCAGCCATTTGGCAGACCGCTTTATTCTAATCGTGGCATATTAATAACTCTATTCACAAACATCGCAGACTCTGAAAACAAGCCTCGTCTGGGTTTATAAGTGTGATTTCACAGGATATCACAGTAAGCATCTCTCTATACAATATGTGAAAACAAAATACCTGCCAATGTTTCTCAGTCTGAGCATTTCGGTTAACACAATGGTTGGAGGAAGTCTCGGAGGAAGAGACATTGGGGGTATTTTTTTAATAGAGACACAGGGAAAGGGTCAGGAGAAAGGTCAGTGCAATAAGACAGTGGACTGATAAGATTTATCTGAGTCAAAGATTCATTATGGCCAGAGTTTCACAGGAAAGACCTCTTAGCTAGCTTTGCCACACACATAAACAGTCATGTACACACTAACACACAATACACTGTGAGTATGGTTACAACCACTAAGCCCTTTGTCAACTCATGAAATACACACAATCACACACAGTCTAAGGCCACAAAAGTCTCCAGCTCCGTGCAGGCAGAGCAACATGGCTTTACATATATTCACATTAAATAACACACATTTAAGCAGAGCAATACAAGAAAAATGCAGCGGATATCACTTTTTCTTAAATTGGAAGGACAGAAAGAAGGAATGAAATAACAAAATGATGGAAGGCATGAAGTAAGGAAGACAGAAAGCAGGTAGGAAAAAAAGACAGATGAAAATACTTCATTTCATTCTGTTTTCTTCCTTTGCTTCATTCTTTCTCTCCTTCCTTTCCTCCACATTTCCCTTCTGGGTAGAAGGAAGGGGGGATGTAGAAAAAAAGGGTCGTAAGTAAGAAGGGAATGCTGGAAGGAAGAATGCAAGTGAGATGGGTGAAATGAAGCAAGGAAGAAGGGAAGGAAGGAGGAATTTGACATAGGCAGGCAGGCTTGAAGAAAATATATAGGGGAAGCTGAAAGGAGAGAATGACAGATTAAAAGAAACAAATACATGCTAGCTAAAAAGATGGAAGGAAAGATAGGATGAAGAGTGGAAGAAACATAGTAAGAACACATGAAGGAAGTGTGAAAAAAAATACCCAAGACTCACTAAAAAAGTACCATGTGATGCTTCTCAATGCTTCATTCAGTCTGTACTCACCTAGAAAAAAACAAAGAAAAAATATTGGGGTTATTGATCATGTACCATGTCAACAAATACCAATATAACACAGATAAACAAAAATGTTTACTCTAAAACTAGCAATACATTTAGATTAATTTGCAAAAGGCCCAAACGTCTGAGCTAGATTTGAATTTAATTCAAAATTTAGTATGCAGTTTGATACAAATAAAATGGCCAATCACTATCATAGTTTACATGTGTGTGCAACATTTGACTACTAAATTCACTTTCAAATTCAACCCATTCATCCATCCATCCATCCAACCAACCAACTAACCAACCAACCAACTAACCAGCCAAACAATGAACCAGTCAGTCAGTCAGTCAGTCAGTCAGTTAGTCAATCGGTCAGTCAGTCAGTCGGTCAGTCAGTCAGTCGGTCAGTCAGTCAATTAGGAGTACAGCTCCAAGGCTAGAAGCAAAGCAACATATGTATAATTTATCTCATACATTGTGGTATATCTCATACAACAAAGGCATGCTGCATAATTACTTTTTAAATATGTTTGATGCAATTAAAATGGCCAATCACAATCCTATATTAAAAATAAGGTTCACTAATGTCAGCAGGTTTAAATTCGGGGTGAGTTTAAATATGTGTGCATCATTTGACTACTTATCAATTTCAACCTATCCACCCATCCTTCCATTCATCCATCCATCCATCCATCCATCCATCCATCTACCAACCAACCAACCAACCAACCAACCAACCAACCAACCAATCAACCTATCAACCAACCTGCCATCAGTCACACATATTTATCTTCACCTAAAACTACAGAAGAGAGACCATAAACAGAACAATTTGAGTAATATCAGTCCAGTTCTGCTTTGATAGCACTGTAATGAGTACAGCTCCAAGACTAAAAGGAAAACAATTTTAGTATAATTTATATCTCGTAACAACGGAATGCCACATAAAAAAACAATTTAACTTCAAACTGATAGTTTGCCAACAATGAATGCTCTTTAAATAGAGACACTGAAGCTTCTGTTTCTGTTTTTTTGAATATGCATTTATCAATGTTTATAAGGAAACGTAATGTTGATTTATCATATTTACCTTTCTTAACCATCTGCTTTCTATTCTTGGAATTAACCACTCAAATAATTTGGATTCTTTTTGGTGATTCTTTGTGGTTTTAAAAAAAAATGAAAGATAATTTGGTGTCTTTTTTTTTCTTTTGAAAATGTCAATTGCCAGTTCATGGACACACAAAAAAATGCTAAGAGAAAATTACAAATATCTTGATTCGTGCTTTGAAAAAGGATGAAAGTTTAATGGAAGTGAAAGTGAGTATATAACAGATTTCTGTGTGTGTGTTTGAATTATGTATTCAACAAGCCCCTACTGGGAAAACACATCCATCATAAAATGATATTTGAGCTCGGCAGAAGTTCTGTTAAAACTCTGTGTGTATGTGTGTGTGCGTTTGTGTAAAATGAGTGGAACAATAAATGAGCCTGTGATTGTTTGCCTTTCACTAGGCTTTTGTTTTTCTCCACTCATGGCTGTTTGTAGTGGCACAAACTCTATTAAACAAATAAAGCACACGAAGAAAGCGAGACACTGTGTCATACGCCGCAGTCTTATGACATCATAATCATAATTGTATCATCGGGGTAAAGGCCTGTCATGTGTTATGAATGGCTGCGCCGCTAACTCTGACAAACTGATGAAATGCCTTTAAAAGGAGACTTTCCTCTTCCTTGAGGCTTTTGTTATATAAGAGATCTGCATTTCTGGTTGAATTGTGGTTTTCATGCTCTGTTAAGTCACAATTGGGTTGGTATTAACAAGTACACATGCAGTGGCTTACAAATACATACCTAGCTTAAACATCATATATACTGTACAGCTGACGTCAAAAATTATTAACCCTCCTTTGATATATATATATATATATATATATATATATATATATATATATATATATATATATATATTTCTTTTTTTTTTTTTTTTTCAAATGATGTTTAACAGAGCAAGGATTTTTTTTCATAGCATTTACTATCATATTTTTTTTTTTTTCTGGAGAAAGTCTTTTTGTGTTATTTTGGATAGAATAAAAGCAGTTTTTATAAAAATAAATAAATAAATAAATAAATAAAACCTTTATTAACCAGTATTATATTAGGTCAATATTATTAGCAATACTTTTATATCAATTGTCTACAGCACAAACCATCGTTAATGTCACGATCACCAGCGATCTAGCCTATGTAGATTGCTGGAGAACTACACATCTGCCACAAAATGAATTATAACTACCATAACGCCTTGCATTAATCTAGACCCACTACAGCAGACAATGATCCGGTCACTCACTGACACACAAAGCTGAAACTCATTCTCACCAGCACTATAAACTCAGCACACACATACACTTCTTGGCTTGTTTACCTGTAACTTTACGAAGCTTTTCCTAGTTTAGTCTTGTCATGCTTCCTGTATATGTGTGTGTGTGTGTGTATATATATATATATATATATATATATATATATATATATATATATATATATATATATATATATATATATATATATATACACACACACACACACTGTTCTTGTAACATGTTTTGTTTTTATTTTGGTCTGACATCTGAATAAACACATTATGAAAAACTGTGTCTTGTTTTGGTCATAAAACAGAAGCATTATTAAAGTACATCAAGTCATAGTTTCAGAGTATTTGTACAAATCGGGATTTGAACCTGGGTCATTTGCATCACAGAAACTTTGTGCGCACACACAGTCCACTAGGCTACATGAGATATAGATATTTTTTCTAACCCTTAGTCAAATGCAGATTGGCTAGGTCTTGAATTGCTTCTGAAATGACAGATGCTTTGTATTGATTTAGTCACGTGACCTGGTATTTTAAAACAATTTACTCACCTGACCTGTGTGTTTCGAATCACCTTAGTCACGTGACCTGGGTGTTTCAGATCATGCTTCGGTGCAGTGTTTCGACACACTTGCGCTTCGTAGATCTCGACACTGTGTCGAAACTGTTTGACTGTTTCACGTCATCCATCCCTACACTCTTAAAAATATGGGGTTATTTTTTTCTACCCAAATCTTTGGTTGAGGCATTTGAGTAATTTTTAGGGCTTATTTTCAGAGTCTTGGGTAGTTTCAACCAAGCTCTTTGCGTCAAATCAACTCACAGCAGGGGCTGACTGGGATACCACATATTGTGTACTAATTAGTTTAAATGCAATGAAAATAGTGTAACATAAACACAGATTCCTTGCGTTTTCAGATGAATAATGAGATTTATGCCTATAGCAGCCTTTAGTCAGACCTTTCTCAAATAAATAATTTCTTACTACCTTTTGTACACCTGTAATCAAAGCTACACACCCCCCACCGTACTTCAGTGATGCCGAATCAAAACAATACAATTGGTGGGTCATCTTTGGCAGGCATTTTTGGATTAAATTAACCTATTATTTAAGTAAAAATAACCAATTATTGGATAGAAAACCCCAATTTATAGGGTTAACAATAATAACCCAATTACTTGGGTGAATGTAACCCCTGATGTGTTCTGTCCTATATTTACCCAGCAGTAGGGTTAAAAACAACACAATTCGGTAGGTTTTTAACCCTGTGTTTTTTAGAGTGCACCTGACCCTTGTTTTGTTCATTGTTTATCCAGTTTGCCACCTGCACCGACTTCTACCTGTGACCACGACTACACTTTTGGAGTACGCTCATGATATTGTTTTTTCCTGTTGACCATTGCCTGCCCATTCTCTTAATAAATCTTCATGTGGATACTCAACTCTGTTTTCTCTGTTGTTAACTTATTTAAGCCTCTAAATGTCACTTTAATCTGAATGCTACTATCTTAAGAAATATCTTGTAAAATATTATGTACAGCAATCATTGCAAAGATAAAATAAATGAAGTATTTGAAGGTTAGTTATTAAAATCATAATGTTTAGTGGTGTCTTGGAAAAAAAAATATTTCCATTAAATATAAATTGGGGAAAAATATACAGGGGGCTAATAATTCCAACTGTATATACAAATAATAATGTAATAAAAATGTAATTAGTAGGGAACTGTGTGCTGTTTTTTCAGTGGGAAGAACACACAAAAATGTATTAAAGAAAGTGATTCACTTCAATTAGCCTTTTATTTGCATTTATTCATTTAGAAGACACTTTTATTCAAAAAATGACAGCCAGATGAGAATAATAGAAGCAATTTAAATGGCCAGATAAGTACGATATGTAGATGCTGCGTCAAATCTTGGTTAATAAATCTTGGCGAATAACAAACGGACAGGTAGAATATATATATATATATATATATATATATATATATATATATATATGTATAAAAAGCACAAACAAAACAAGTTAAAACAAAACCACAGTGAAGAAATAAAAATAATGAAAGCAAACAAAAATAAAACATAAAAGGCTAACAATTCATAAACAAAACAAAAACAAACCAAAGCACAGCACACACATACACACACAAACATTACCCACTCAAGTCTGCTTACATTTATGTGTTTGTTTAAATGCCTACACTGTAAAAAATGGCCATGATTTCAACGGTAAAAAAACTGTAAAAATGCTACAGTACAAATACGTGAACTGGTTAATGGTATGTTTCCTTAATATATACGGCGAATAACCGTAAATTTACTTTCCCAGAATTCCCTGCATGGCACATCACTTTTTATGCATTTTATTGACATTAATATGGATCTTTTTAGTTGTTTCCCCATCAATTATGTACATCAGAGATTTATGTTACATCTAATGTTGATAAAAAATGTTTATTTCATGACTTTAATTTTATGCGTGTTACCATACTGGTGTTTAGTAGCTGTGTGAATGACACTGAGCACCTTCTATATGCCAATACTCTTTTCTGCTTGTGGGGAAAAGTTAATTGTGATGAGCATTGGCTCATTATGTAACTTTCTCATCACCACCTGCATGTGGGTGTGCTAACGTGTCTAACTGTGTAACAAAAGATGTGTAGATGTTGGTCATTCAAAATGCAGACATATTACCTCTATAAATTAATAAAATACGGTAGTTTACCGTAAAAATGAGAAATTACTTTAACGGCTTGTACCGTGTTTTTAATGGTAAAGTACTGGCAACCACAGCTGCCGTTTTTTTACCGTAAATTTTACGGATTTAATTATTACAGTGTACCTTTACTGCCTACAACAGTAACATGGATGCTAACCATAGCAGAACCAACAAACAAATCTTTATTCTTCCCAGAAGGTGATTCATGTTAGTGAGCTCTCTGGCTCCATTTGCGCACTGCTCTTCTTGCGGTTACAAAATGAACATGAAGACTCTTGCTGGCAAAGTGATTTCCCAGAAGGCCCTGCTTGAATCTCTGCTAGTGATGTGCTAGCCAACCAAACAATCCCACCTCTCTGCCTGTTCTGATCACACTAACGACAGTTCATTGTGGCCCCCAAATTGGAGTCTGCATTGGGGCTGGCCTTACGACTCCCTGAATAAGGTGACGACTTTCTGCTGCAGGAGTCCTGAAACCCAAACTCTCCCATTTTCCTCAATCTTCTATTGATCTGCTGTCACCTCAGACAGGCTTGTTTTCACACAGTCAGGCTGTGGCCACACTGCCCTTTCTCTCTTGTTAATCTATATGCAGTACAGTTGCATAATATGGTGAGAGAATTAAATTGGCCTCTATAATTAATGCAAAGGTGAATGAAAAAAAGGAATCTTTTTTGCTTTTATAATGTGTCTGGACTTAAAAGCTAATTTAGATTTTTCAAGTTGCAGTTTTCTAGTTCTAGTCTTCAATGTTGGTTTTATTTGCAATTTATGTTTATGATTTGATTGGAATCAAAAAATCTTACCTTGTTTTATAACATTCTTCTACATTTGTATAGTAGTGTGTAGTCCTGTGTTATGTTGTCACTTTATGTTGTTTGATAAAGCACCTTGGTCCTGGAGGAACATTGTTTCCTTTCACTGTGTACTGCACTGTATATTGTTGAAATGACAATAACGCCAACTTGACTTGAAACTAAATAAATAAATAAATAAACAAATAAATAAATAAACAGACAAACAATGGTTCAACATATATTTATGTCAGTAGTTAACACACTCAATGCATTTTTTTTAACACATTCAAAAATTCAAAAAACTCTTTACCAAATGGTTGTTACCGGAATTAATACATAAACTATGAAAAATCGGAATATATGAAATGTAAACCAATTTATTTACAAACATAATCAAAATAAAACATTTTTGCATAATAAAAAAATTTTATTTTTGGAAGTATGCCATAAAATATTTCAGATTTTAACTTAACATTTTTTTTTAATAAAACCAAAATCAAGTGTTGTTGTGCAACATGATTATGTTTGTTTAATTTTTTTTTGCAAACCAACAATATTGTGTAGTGTAAACCATTATTTAAAACATCATTCTTTAGATGACTTTAACAGTCATTATTTACAGTAAAGCAGTCAAAATATTGTCAGCTATTTGGTAGAGCAGGCAGCTGAAAGATTAAAAACCACAACAAAACAACAACAACAAACAGTCCATTTCACAGCTAACGTAAAGGGCACTTCACATAGAGTTAAAAAGTTTTATACTGTACAGGTGTCATGCTCTATTCCACTACCCTTACCCCAACTCCACCCCTAAGCCTAACCCTCACATTATGTCCCCAAAATGTAAGTAATGTAATACAAGGTGTACACATGGACACACACACAATTTATTGTCTGCCGGGACAAACTTTGGTTTCTCAGGCCTAAACAGAATTCGAAATGTTATGTGTGAAAAACCTTTCTCTGAATTCACATTTGGATTGAAAAGCGAATCATGATCCATTTATGTTTTTTCAACGTCTGGTCCAATAAAATTACAGCTCATTCTTATAAAACTTATATAAAATTAACTGAATTACAAAGAATTATGCTCTTCAGAGTGTTTCAAAAATAAAGATTTCATCTTTGATGAGACGTTAAATGACATTCTGACTTTCTGTGGTCATTTAAAAATCCCATAGCACTTCACGTATGGAGTAGAGGTGTAACCCCTGTCCAAATTCTCTCCATCAGGCCTTACCCATCATTGCCTCCCATTCATCCCCATCCACTGAACTGGCTCTACCACTGACTCCCCACTCCACCTATAGCTGGTGTGTGGTGAGCACTGCTGTCCTGTGGCTGCCGTCGCATCATCCAAGTAGATGCTGCACACTGGTGGTGGAGAGGACCTCCCTCCCCTTTTAATGATGCTATAATACGCTATAATAATTACTCTATATAAATACACATTACGTTACAATATAAGTTTTTAGTTTAAATAATTGTGTGAGCACAAAAGTGATTAAAAAACAGTTCTCGGTGCATTTACATACCTGAAGTGAAAAGCAATTAAAGTACAGTTTATATTAAATATAAAACAATAATAATGGCTTCTCATATAGATTGTATACTGAATTCTAAAAGCCCTTCCAAGAAAAGCAGTGCCCCATCAAGATTTCAGATATATGTGCAAACGAAGGACAGAAAAAAACAACAAAAGTGAGTGAAAAACTGTTTTGTAAAGAGATATGGATTTATAGACACATTTCAGATCCATTGTAGTTATGACAGCATCTGATCCACTAATAGTACAGCTCATCTGTATGAAACATTGGCTTCTCATACTAATATTACACTGAATTATGTTCTGCAGATTGGAGTGTTGTAAGAAAGAAGAGCCACATCAAGATTTCAATTTACCTAATAGTGCAGCATCACTTCAAAACCTGAGGAACTGGCGTACACTAGATAAACATCTCCTCTTTCCTTAAAAAGCACGCACCGCATTGACTTGACAGTACAAAGAGCGTCTTCTGCTGCGGCCAGCAAGCAAATGTAATTACAGCCGGTGGCCTGGCACACACAATGGGCTTTAATTGTGTTGCGGCAGAACAGCTGCTGAAGTGAAGCCGAGTATCAGTCTTCCTGCTGTTTGGACATTACACAGCCAGCGGGTGAAGCGGGACCTCCCGCCAGCCCCCAGTCCCACAGAAAGACACCGTCGTCTGTGCCTCTGGATCACCCTGAACCTTCCCTGTGCCATCTGCCTGTTGAAAAAAGCTGACTTTTGGACCTGCAACCAGGGGTGTACAATAGATTTGATTAAAGACGAAAAGACAGCTATGCCCTCGAGACGCAACCAAAGCGAAGGGTCTCCGACACCCCACAGAGAACTTACTCTTGTATATTTTTCCTTCCTGGATAAAGATTTGATGTTCCATCGAGCGTGTGCAGCATGTTGAAAGTCTATCCTTTGATCCCGGAGACCTACAGCATATTAAAATTGCCTTTGTGTCTAAGGGTAAATAACAGGTCAGTATCTGTAATGAGTAGGTAAACCGATATCGCCACCTCTGGGATTGACAAGACCTCCCTTTGCAGGCGAATGTGGCACGGTTTTTCTTTTACGCTGACTGACATCGGAAGACTCGAGCCCAGCAGACACTCAATTAGACTCTCTAGGTAACGGCGTCATTTCCATAAATCTGCCGTAGAGGGCAAATTATTGGAGCGTCAGAGTCTGTGATGATGGCGACTGCTGTCGGAGGCGCGTGGGTAAACAATGAGAGTCCGCACATTAGCCGGCCATTTATTCAGATCTGTCAATAAGAGTTGAATGCTGAGAATGACGGATGTGCCTGGCCTATTCGCTCGATGGAAGACTGTAGACAATTAGGGCTTGGGTCAACAAACTGCCCAACACCGGAGACATTAATGTGTTTGCCCAGGTCGAAGAGGACTCAAGGTTAATGCTCAGCGCAGGGATTAATGTGCTTACTTAAGAAAAATGGACAGACTTTTACTCTAATGTGCACAAGGCGGCAAGAGTGAACCCAGCAAGCCTAGTGTTGCAAATTAGATGGGAAGGAAGAGAAAAAGAGAGAGAGTGAAAGGTAGAGAGGGTGAACGTAGAGAGAGAGAGTGAAAGTACAAAGTTTGTGCCATAGGTGCCATGAAGTGTTCATTCATTCATTCATTCATTTTCTTGTTGGCTTAGTCCCTTTATTAATCCTGGGTCGCCACAGCGGAATGAACCGCCAACTTATCCAGCTAGTTTTTACGCAGCGGATGCCCTTCCAGCCGCAACATATCTCTGGGAAACATCCACACACACATACACTACGGACAATTTAGCCTACCCAATTCACCTGTACCACATGTCTTTGGACTGTGGGGGAAACCAGAACACCCGGAGGAAACCCACACAAAGGCAGGGAGAACATGCAAACTCCACACAGAAACGTCAACTGAGCCGAGGTTCGAACCAGTGACCCAGCGACCTTCTTGCTGTGAGGCGACAGCATTTTTACATTTTTACGTTTTACATTAATCCATAACAGCATGTTTGTACAATGTTGTGTGTTTTGAGAAAGATAGAGAGAGAAAAAGAAAAACAAGGAGAGAGAAACAAAGAGGGAGCGAGAGACTGGAGTTGGCTAGTTTGTTTGTTATTTGGTTGATTGAGTGAATGAATGATGGTTTTGTTGGTTGGTTGGTTGGTTGGTTTGTTGATTAAGTGAAAGAATGAAGGCTTGATTGGTTGGTTGGTTGATTGAGAGAATGAATGAATGAATGAATAAAAGAATGAATGAATGAAGGGTTTGTTGGTTGGTTGATTGATTGAGTGAATGAATAAATGAATGAATGATGGGTTTGTTGGTTGGTTTGTTGGTTGTTTGGTTGATTGAGTAAATGAATGATGGGTTTGTTGGTTGGTTGGTTGGTTGATTGATTGGTTGATCGAGGGGTTTGTTGGTTGATTGATTGGTTGATTTATTGATTGGGTTTGTTGATTGGTTGGTTGGTTGATTGGTTGATTGAGGGGTTTGTTAATTGATTGATTGATTGATTAAAGGGTTTGTTGGTTGGCTGGTTGGTTAACTGACTGACTAACTGATTGATTGATTTGGTCATTCATTAATTTCTCAATTATTTGTTTATTATTTTTAATTGTTTATTTTGAGGGAGATGGTGTCGGTATAACTCATTGATTAGTTGATTAATTGACTGACAGATTGATTGATTGATTGATTAAAGGGTTTGTTGGTTGGCTGGTTGGTTAACTGACTGACTAACTGATTGATTGATTGATTGATTGATTGATTGATTGATTGATTGATTGATTGATTGATTAATTGATTGAGCGTATATGTACAATGTTGCCTTTTAAAAAATCTAAAGTCACTAAAATAAGGCATTTGGTAAGATGATTAGGCATATCTGGACAGAGCTGTTTAATTTCAGAGTGTTTTGTTTTTCCAGATCATTTTCTTTTTGTAGCCCTTACAGTAAGGATATTTCATATTCAGCATGTACATTATTTAGTTGAAGTATAATTAGTTTAATGTAGTTT
>NC_141030.1:27422500-27445000 GCF_052040795.2 Danio rerio
AAATCTGACCTTGACCAAAGATCAGGGCAAAGAGCACCGCCACTGTGACTTTGAGTGTGCCATTAATAAAAGACGGAAAGCAAGACAGAGAAATGAATGAAGGAACGTGTCGCACAGGGGTATCAGCAACATCTGTCTGAAAAGATTCAATCCGTTCCACTGGATAGATCATTCAGACTGAAAGAGAGAGGAAGAGAGAGAGAGAGAGAGAGAGAGAGCAGCGCTGCATGGTATTCTGACAGCAGGTGTACAGCAGATCAATGAATGAAGGAGAGAAAACAGCTCATCTTTATGACACAGAGCCCTGAGAACACACTACTTTAATTAATCTAATCACATCCCACCACAGAGAGCAGAGGTGAAAAACAGACCAGCACTCGTTTCTCCTGCTTTCTCCTAATGTCACCTGTGTGTCCCTGAAGAGACCAAGGACATGATGGTGAATTAATCATTTAATACACCTTATTCTCTCGCTGTCGGTCTATGAACAAACATCCATGTGCAGGAGTCATTACACACATAATGATGGCATTACAGCGATGACAATTCTGGAAACACACTGGTTAATAAATAGGTTTTTAACGACTAACTGGTATTGTTGATGTTAGAGGACAACAAGACAAGCTGTTGGATAAGTTGATTAATAAAACATATGAAAAAAACGTGATCAATCTAAGTTTATTTTAAATGATTTAAAAGATCTTACTGGCTTAGTGCTTTAAAGGATTCAAAATATGATCATTTAAAATGACAGTTGATTAGTATTTTGGATCTGCACTATGATTCTGTAAAAGAGTCTTTTTCTGCTTGGATTTTTTGGTAGCTGATGTTATTATGTTATTATATTTAATATATATTAATTACCTTAATATAAATTACCTTAAATAAAAAAAGCTGTATTGTTTTGGTCTAAAATCAACAAGTCACTAAGAGAAGTTTATTTGTAAACTAATTTCGAGAGGATCACATGCTGGACCACGGCTGGACAGGCATTCCTCGGTTTTCTCCCACCATCCAAAGACCTGCGTCATAAGTCATTTGACAAAACCAAATTGGCACCATAGTCAAGTTCTTAACCAACAGTTCTTTTCACCTCATATTGGAATTAGGCATAAATAAGCAGGGGAGTTCTAAAGATCTTCTTGAGCTCAATCTCCCCTCTCGAGGTAGCCTATGGGGCTCGAGGATCTTTTGAGCTTAGGGCTCTCTTTCGGGACAGCATGCCAAAAAAGCTTATAACCAATCATCGTCTATGTGTGAACTTTTAAAATCACAAAAATATATAATAAATTAATAAAATATTTATATAAATATTTATTATTTTTATATTTATATTATATAAATAAAAAAATATATTTTTAAGTCACAGCTATTTTATTGTAGTCAATATATTCAGTATTGTTATTCACATTACAAATTATGTTATAGTAAAGTTTGTACTGAACTTAATAATAATATTCTAAACTTTTGACTAACAAAATGTGGGCAACTTATTTGCCTTCAGTAGAATACAGAAACCATACATTCTGCTGAACCATGGTTTTTTATGAAGTCAATAAAAGTCCAAACACATATATTCTTTAGAAGTACTTTAGAAAAAAAAAAAAAAAAAACATATATATAGAGTTGAAATCAAAATTAATAGCCCACCCTTTGAATTGTTTTTTTTTTTCTTTCCTTCTGTTTTAAACATTTCCCGAAGTATATTTAACAGAGGAAAGACATTTTCAATATGTCTGATAATATTTTTTTTTTTCTGGAGAAAGTCTTATTTCTGTTTCATTTTAGCTAGAATAAAACTATATATATTTTTTTTATAATTTAAGGTCAAAATTATTAGCCCCTTTAAGCTAATATATATAATATATACTATGCTAATATATATAACAAACCACCGTTATACAATAATTTGCCTAATTACCCTAACCTGCCTAGTTAACCTAAAAAAATAAATCTAGAGGGGGCTAATAGTTGTGACTTGTTGTGTATATATATATATATATATATATATATATATATATATATATATATATATATATATATATATATATATATATATATATACACACACACATATATATATATATATATATATATATATATATATATATATATATATATATATATATATATATATATATATATGTATATATATATATATATATAGAATATATATATATATATAGACAGCTGTATATGTATATAAAATTAATACCTGTGACTCAGCTTGCAACAATATATTTCTAACCCTAATACATAATTCACATTAAACAACATACAAACAAGTAAATAAATAATACGAGCAATAAACAGCTTGAAACTGAAATATTACCAGTCCAGGCTAAATGAAAACACGTGCCACAGCAAAATACATTGCTCTGGGTGCATTTTGTTGCACGTTTCAGATGACAAATCCACTAGAGGGCACTGTTTGCAATTTTGCAAATTTTAAATATGTTATTTAGGGTACTTTTTGTTGTACGCTTCAGATGTCCTTCTTGTCACACATCACCTAGCAAACCACTCTTACCTAAATCCTTCCCTAAACCCAACCAATAGTGTTTTCAGATACACATCCATCTTGTCACAGATCACCCGGCAAACCACTGACCTAAACACTTCCCTAAACCCAACCAAAAGTGTTTTCCAATGCAAAGTCAAAGGAAAGTACACTGTGCTAATTTAGTTTTACCTAGATCTTACATTGCATTTACCCTGTGATACTGTACTTCACTGGACTCAAATCTGAGCATTTTGCATCATAAATAAAACTTTGGCATGTTACTGAGCAAATCAACCTCACCAAAAAAGTGTCCCATATGGAGATGGATAAGTGAGGCAAACAAATCCCATTTCAAATCATAGAAGTCATTAAGTTGTTTTGTGGTATTATCTTGGTGTTGTGGTATTATTATTTTTTCCCCTTCACTTTCGTCAATTGGTGAAGCTTGCTTGGTTTGGGAGTTTTTTTTTTTTTTTTTTTTTGTGAAAATTAAACCACATTGAACTTTCAATTTACTTGAGCTTCTACTGTATGTTAAGCTGCTTTGACACAACTGTTTTGTAAAAGTGCTAAAGAAAAAAAAAGATGAATTGAATCTAATTGCTGTGCAAAGAACTGCACAGAATGCATGCTTTATTCATTGATATTGTCTCTGTAAATATCGTTAATGTGAAAAGGAACAGCATTTGTTTCATACTGCCATGCATCATCCATTTTACCTAGAAACTGCAGGCAAATGTTGAAGAATGCTTTTCACAAAAATGTAGGCTGAAGCTCAAATTCCCAATGAGACTATGTTGCATATTAGACATAAATGCCATCAAAAGCACAGCAACACGCCACTCCCAAATTAAAGCAAACGCTCCAAACAGCTCGAACAACCCCTCAGTAAACATGGAGGCTCATTCACAGCTCTCTGGTTAAATATAGCAGCTCTGCCCCCTGGCTTTCCATTTGCTGTTGCGGCATGTAAAGTCGTTTCACAACAAGCTTCTGACATTACACCAGCACACAGGGGCGCTGATGAATGAGAGCTATTTAAAAGGTGCAGCCGTAGGTACAATTGGACCCATATAAAAACACAAATAGCATTACGAGGTAGTCGTTCACACCTGAGGTAGTGGAAACGCAGAACGCCCTGCACATTCGGTCAGAGGAAGCGGCCACTTTTCCGTTTGGTAAGAAGTAATTTTGGAGGTCCTGACAGGCATGTGGGTTCGTCTGCTTCACCTCAGCACTGTTCGTTAGCTCATTTACACCCTCTCGTTCGCCCACGGCAAATTGCGACACCGTGCCTGAGAGTTATTCAAATGGAGGCTGCTGGGTTACAGGGGAAAGAGTATGGGAGATGTGCAGGGTGGAGGATTTGGATTGAGTCACGGACGTGTTGGGAACATTAATAAAGTACCTGAAAAAAAAAATAATAATATTTAAAAAAATGCGAATGTTTTTTATAAAATATAGTGAAAATTAGGACACTTGGCTGATTTTTAATATTTTGTCAAACAAAACTTGACTCTATTAAATTAAGGCAGCATCTACTGAATTAGACAGTTATACCTTTGACAAAAATATTATTGATATTAAAAAATATATTAATAATAATATATTAACAACAATTTATTATTATTATTATTATTATTATTATTATTATTATTATTATTATTATTGTTGTGATTGTTATTAGTATTATTTTATTATTGTTGTTGTTTTATATTGAAACTGAAATAGTTTAAATTTCTTATTTTGTTTAAAATTTGTTGTGTGTGTGTGTGTGTGTGTGTGTGTGTGTGTATATATATATATATATATATATATATATATATATATGTGTGTGTGTGTGTGTGTGTGTGTGTGTGTGTGTGTGTATATATATACATATATATATATATATATATATATATATATATATATATATATATATATATATATATGTGTGTGTGTGTGTGTGTGTGTGTGTGTGTGTGCATTTTGAAAATTGAACATAATATTTATTTAATGTATTATTATTATTTTATATTGAAAATGAAATATTAATAATCTATGAAAACATTAAATATTGTTATTTTGTTTAATATTTGTTTCTATATATAATATTATTATATAATATATGTTATTATTTTATATTGTTAATATATCATTTATATATTGTTATCATTAATAGCTGGTTGTGTATTATTATAAGTTAGTTTTGATATACTGAATACTGAACATATTTATTATTATTATTATTATTATTATTATTATTATTATTATTATTAATACCGGTTTCACGGTGGTGCAGTAGGTACGATTGCCTCACAGCAAGAAGGTCGCTGGTTCGAGCCTCAGCAAGGTCGTTTGGCATTTCTGTGTGGAGTTTGCATGTTCTCTGGTGTTCACGTTGGTTTTCTTTGGGTGCTCCGGTTTACCCCACAAGTCCAAAGATATGCATTACGGGTGAACTGGGTAAGCTAAATTTCCCAGTAATGGGTTGCAGGTGGAAGGGTATCTGCTGCAAAAACATATGCCGGGTAAGTTGGCGGTTCATTCTACTGTGGAAACTCCTGATGGAAAAAGGGACCAAGGCGAAAAGAAAATGAATGAATACATATTTCTTATACAATAGATTTTTTTCACAGATCATGCAACAACAGTATTAAATACTAACAATATGTTATTACACCTAAATCATGATTATTATCATAATTGGCGAGTACAAAACAAAACAAACTGTAGTAATTTTATATGAGCTTATCACAAACCTTTTGACCTATTAAACGTACTTACATTTTAAATAAACTACATACATAATCAACAGTAATATAACTTATTATAAATAAACACCACAATCTGAATTATCAATTATCACTGTCTACAACACATTTATCCCTAATGAACTAAACCTAGCACACTGTTACTAGTACCAGTTCATAAAATTATGGCTTGATGACAGTGAGCTACTGTAAGTACAAAAGTTATGCAACCTAACTCACACAGCCTGACCACTACCTCCCTCCTCCCTATCAAAATAAAACCAGCTCTGTTCCTCTGTAAAACACGTCATTTCTCACAATTCCAGCATATGACAAGAACAAGCTCTAGCTGTCAAGCGCACTGTCATGGAGTCAGGATTTGACACACAGGCACTGGGAGACGGTGTGTACAGAGGAAGGACATACATGTGCAGCAGAGAGACCCGGCGTGTGTGTAACCTGACAGCCTGAGATGTCTCTATGGGGATCTGGACCTTTGAAAGCAAAGCGAGCAGGCAGACGACCAGCCAAGTGAGACGCACTCAGAAGAGCCTTTACACTGCATCCTGTTATGGCCTGACAAGCCACACGGGACAACACAAACTGTCTGGACACTGACACCGGTGAGGGGGAACCGCGTATCTTCTGTGGACCACAAGCTGTGGGACTTTTAAACCTGAGATAAAGGCGATTTGTGAAGTCGGTGTGATACTGTGAAACTGAATGATGTTTTGTGTATAGAAGCGGTGGCATATTATTATTATTATTATTATTATTATCTGTATTCACCATGACTTGCACAGAGAGGCCATGAATACATGAAAATGATGTTAAACGGAGATTGTCCTCATTTCTTTAAAATACATAAAACCTGTCAAAACACGCATGGTTGTTACGAGAACCAGACATCGCTCTCCGGAGATCGCTGGTTTCCACTATACCAGGACTACACTTCCACATATCCCAGGACTACATTTTCATACATGCACTTCTTCCAGACACGCACGCCTGTTCATTCATCTATCCTGATTACAATCACCAGCTGAACCGTGTCACAGACTGATAGCCTACCACACATAAGCCACGCATGAACTCATCCAGTTTGCCGAGTCTTGTTTACTGTGATGGCCAGTGTGGTGGCCACACATTGAGAGTGAGGCATGCACACACACACACACACACACACACACACACACACACACACACACACACGCACACGCTATACATATTCATTTAATATTATTTATTGGTCACAATTTCAGTTATTGTTGTTTATACATTTCGTTTCATTCATATTTGATTTAAATAAGACGCATACACTTTTAGTTTCTCATTACCTTTCTTTATTATTCACAGTACATTTATTACTTTTTTGGGTGCACACAAAATCAGTTATCTGTACTGTATGTTTTGTTAATTTAGTTTTCTTTTGAGTTTAAGTTACCGTGCTGCAGTCCCGACGAGGAACAGAGTTTCCGGGTGTGGTCCGCCCAAGTAAAGGTCCGACGTGCCGCGAGATGCCGTCTTTTGGTTCCGCCTGCCGATACCATTGGCTTAATGGCTTGGAGGGAGAGCTCATGTTTAGTTTAGGTTCAATAATGATTTGCAATGTTTGTTTATTCAGATTTATATTTAGTTTTGCCTTATTTATAATTTATTTAACTTTATATTTAGATTTGTATTTAGATGTTTGGCTTAGTTTATTGTATTTTTAAATTGTATGTTTTTTGTCTCCCCCTTCTTGTTTAATGTGGACTAGTCCCTGTGCTATAAATGTGGTCTGTCTTGTCATTTCATGGAGTTCTGTTTTTGGTTTAGACATGATTTGTTTGGTTTGAACTCAGTTTGTTTTCCTTGTTTAGTTTTTTGTTCTTTCAATTGATTTAATTATTTAATTAATTTATTTTTGACCTTTTTGTGAACCTTTTTGACTTTATTAAAAATAATTATTTTTGAAAATCTTCTTTTTTGTATGCCCCTTACTGTACGTGCTGGCTCGGTCCCTCACATTTACCCTAGTGTGACATTACAACGCGTTCCTCCCTGTCTTGTTTATCCATGTTTAGACCCTAGCCTTGCATTCCTTGTGATCCTTTTTAGCCGCCTGCCTTACGACCTGTTGCCTGTTATACCGTTTAAGAATCTGGACTGCCTTAATATACCCTTTTGCACCTGTATGACCACTGCTTGCCTGACACTGAATAAACCTGCATATTGGATCTTACCTTCAGTTGTATCTGTCACCCCCTTCCCCCCATCAACATGCAGCAATATTCTCCTTTCTGTAGTCATGTTAACCAATCAAAAGCCACAATCATGGGTGCATAGCACTGCATTCTGATGCCTCTTTTCCACAAATAAGGGAGATGATTGTCTACAGTATTTATCAGTATACATTTTACAAGCCCCGTTAGCACAGCTATTAGAAGAAGTATTTTGGTCACATCAGCCAATGCACAGATACCTTCACACTTACAGACCTGGATAGGGAAGTTGTAAAATTACCAGTAATTTGTCGGAATTCTATATATGAATGCAGAAGGAAAATTGCTGGCTGGAACAAATTCACGTTTAGAAAACACTGGCATGAGACGTCTACTCTAGCCAATCAGAACAATCAGACGGATTCACATCTGTGCTGTTTATAGAAATAAAAGCCTTTGAATATGTTTCCGGAAACATTCAGCTGCTAGATGTTAGTCAGATACCATTTCAATGTTCCTTCTTAATGCCAACTGTGTCAAAAATGATTGATAAAATGCTTATGATAAACCGCTGTTTGTTAACCTTCAAGCTCTGCATCAGTTGCTTAACGCGTGCTCTGTTGAGCGCCAGCACACACACATATAAAGAACATCTCGACATGCGTAAACGTTCCTCATTATGTTTTAATTGAAGTTGTTCACACTACTTATCCATTCACAGATTTTTTTTTCAATGTAGTCAAATGTGTAAACATGGAGCTGCAGTTTGCACTTCTGCCGTTGGATGTCTCTGGGACAAAGCCGTTGCAGCTAAAGCTTTAAATAAAAGTGAAACCATGAACAAAAGACTTCTTTATTTACAAATACGAGTGCAGCCATTTAGAGGCCATTTCTGGTTAATGATATCAGAATTTACTGGTATTTTGGAATGGATGTGTGAAAGGTCTTTTTCGGAAAAAAAATCCAAAACACTCTTGCCTATGTGAACAGCCTTTTTTTAATTTACTGGTAAAGTTGTTCTGGAAATTTTTCAGATATTTACCTGTTTCACTGTGTGAAAGGGGCTAATGGAAATAACAGTGAGAAATCTAAAAATCACACAAGGGAAATGAGACTACAGACCTCAGTGTTTTTGAAAATCTTCACAGTGACAGAAGTTTTTAAAGATTTTAACATTTCATTTTCATTATTATTAAAACACTAACCTTTATGATACACTGTAAAACCTAAGGTAATGGTTAGTGAAGGTGAGTTAATTAAATATCTCATTAGCTCCAATTATATGGAGTAAGTTCACAGTACTCATATATGTTAGTTTTTTTTTTTTTTTTTTAACTCAAATGGTTTGTTGCAATCGGTTTCCTCAAACAGTTTGAGTTCCCTTTACTAACTGGGTTTTACAGTACTCAGTTGGTTTGAGTTCTCTTTATTTATTGGGTTTCACTGTGCTCAAAAATTGCTGTTTGCTCGAGTGGATTAGGTTCACAGAACTCATTAGGATTATTTTTTTTAACTTAAATGGTTTGTTGCAATCAAGTTTTCTCAAATGGTTTGAGTTACCTTAACTTACTAGGTTTTACAGTGTAGCGATAACAAAATACCAACTCGCTGCTTTAAATTTGTATTCACTGCATTATTATTCAAAAAAAGGGTGAAAAGCAATTGATAAAAAAAAAAAAAAACATCTGTCACTAAATCTGTAATTTAAGTGATTTGTTAAAAAAATGGGTTTGTTCAATTTTTTTAAAACTAAAGCATCGAGCAAGACATTGAATCATTCACGCAATGGATTTGTTCGAAAATGTTAAATCAACCTGTTCTGAAACAAGCAGTGTTCTTGAGTGAGTCATTGAATCATTTGTTCAAAAATACAATGAGGTGGAACCACATATATTCAGGGAAGTAAAGGCTATAAGACTAATATTTTCAGGGTAAAGGGTGTAAGACTTGCTAAATAATGGTTGGTAAATATGAGCGTTACAACACTGGTTGTGGTAGCGAACAACTGAAGTCTCTGTAAGTGAGTCGTTGCATTATTCACAAGAGTAATGAACTCAATTCAGTAACAAAACAAGCAAAGCCTTTATGAGCGAGTCCTTGAATAATTCTTTCAAGAGATACGACGAAGGTTAACTGACTTACTTACGCGAATCACAGGGTGTGAGATTATTAAATCTGAGGTGAAGGTGATTTATGAAGCCAATGTAATACTCTGAAAATTGCTGAATGACGTTCGCACAATGAAAGCAGAGGCACATTTTTAATCTCAGATCTGATTGCTGTCTGAGGTTGTGTTTTAGGTCTTAATTCACTATGACACTTGCACACAGGAAGCAGTTGTCATGTGTAAGTTTTAAACAGCTTTAGTCTTTTTTTCACACTGGATTGTTCTTTCTGTTACAGCTATCACATTAACACACGAGTCAAATGACAGATTAGAGCTTGCGTATAAACACAGATGTCTACGGTGGTGATCAAATAAAAGTAAATGCATTTTTTTTTTTTTAAAGTTACTTTATGTTTCAAATGTATATGTCCTACATTATTATGACAAAATGTGGCAACAAGCAACTAATTAAAATGTGTTACTGAATCAGTTAAAAGATTCAAAAGATTTGGACTCTATGAATTCTGAGGCATTTATGAGTCATTGAATCTTTGACTCTCGAGATTCTTTTAAAAATGTCATGTTTTCTTTTAAAAATGTTCATCCAGTAATGAAACAACTGACGTTTTAATGAGTGAGTCACTGAATCATTCACTCAAGAGATTAGTTTGAAAGCACTGATTCAAGCAGTAACGAACCAAGCAAAGTCTTTATGAGTGAGTCACTGAATTGTTTATTTGAGACACGACAAGAGGAAACCACATATTATACAGCACGTGAAGCAGAAGCGGTGAGACAATTCAATCTAAGGTAAGGGCGATTTATGAAGTCGCTGTGACACTGAATGATGTTCGGCAAATGAGAGCATGCTGTATTATTAACCTCGGGTCTGATGGTTATCCGAGGTCACGTTATCTGTAAGTTCAATTTGTACCAGGGAAGCCGGGTTTAAGAAAAATGGTGTTAAAAATGAAATGATGGAACAAGACCTTCCAGAGGTAGCTCAATTCCTCAATCACAGCACTGAAACAATTACAAGGGAGCACTGGGACGATAATAACTACTACTCTGCTAAAATACAGGCAGAAAAAGACAGCTATTTTTATGGGGATCTGAATGTTTGAGCTCTAATATACGCTTTCTTTTACATGTCGTTCCTGGCAAAAGCACAGCATGTTTCAGTGAAGTTCATACTTCGGTTTTAGGACTTAAACAAGCCAGTTGTGGCATTTGTTTTCATGTTGTCTGCATCATATTATTTACGTTTTCAGCTCAGTTGAATCCATGACAAAAAATAAAATGTAAAAGCTGATTACAGGCTCTACATGACAAATCTCATGGTATTTCTAGACTATATGCATGAGGAAGCATATATAAAACATTTATTTTTCTTTTTTAATTTGGTATGTTTTGTACTATTATAGATAGAATGTAAATAATATTCAAATGAAAATATTTTTGTCTTATAAACAATATATCTGTCATATTTTCCTAACATTGAAGTTTATGCTTGCTGTAACAGCATTACAAATCATCTGCCATAATTCATACAGCCTGCTTCACACATTCATGGTTTTACATGCTCTATTATACTACAGTAAGTCAAGATGCTCACACCCCATGTTATATATTTAAATGCTCTTGCATAATTAATCATAATGCCGTCATGTCACTGAATGTAAATTAAATACTGCATTAAAAATTCAGCCTCCTACTTACACTTGAACGTTGTCTCGCTGGTGCTATTTTTACACCGGTGGTGCTTGGGTGCCACTGCCTACACATCTGCCCTTGAAACACTAGAGCACCCCTACAAATTCATAAGTGCATGGATTGATTTTGTTCGGGAACCAGACCTGCCTAGCAACAACCCAGAACACCTAAGCAATCACACTCCAAACTACAATAACCTACCCAGGCT
Organism: Danio rerio; assembly: GCF_052040795.2. Taxonomy (NCBI): domain Eukaryota; kingdom Metazoa; phylum Chordata; class Actinopteri; order Cypriniformes; family Danionidae; genus Danio; species Danio rerio. The sequence continues at coordinate 27,433,971 of NC_141030.1, forward strand.
CAATGGGAAAACATTCCCCTATACAACATTTTGGAAAATTTTGGAAAAACTCAAAACAACATACATTCACATGCTAATTATGATCAAGGGGCGGATAGTTCATTTAAGAAAATCTAATTTCAATATAGTTTTATGCACTATTATGACCAAAATCATACTTGTATTAAAAACCGTACTATTCACTGTTAAAAGATCACCATCTAAAACACTCATGTGATTTTAATCCCAAATGAAAGTGATTTCTATACGTCTATATTTATATTTACATTTTAAAACATCCAAAGGGACTTAAAAAGGAGAACATCAGAAACAACAAAAGAACAGCACTGAAAAGTCCCAAAACAATGCAAAGCCTTTGTAAGGTAGTCACTGAATATTACTTTCAAAATCGTTAAACATGTAATTGTCATTTAATAATTTGCTCAAAAGATTCATTCTAAAATGCTGTCACTGAATCATTCATCCAACAGATTATACAAATCTATTTGACTTTTGGTTTAGAGATTGATTCAATTCAGTTCAACTCAATTCAGCAAAAGTTTGTAAGTGAGTCATTTAGTCATTCATTCAAGGGGTTCATTCAAAAAAGATGATTCATCTAATAATGAAACAATTCAAATCTTTCGATAAGTCACTGAATTGTTTATTCTTAAGATTTGTTCAGAAACAATGATTCACCCAGATTCATTCTAAAATGCTGTCGCTAAATCATTTAAGAGATTATTTGAATTTGTTCGTCTTTTGGTTCAAAGATTCATTCAAAACAATTTAGTTCAATTCAACATGTTTGTGAGTCATTCAATCATTCATTCAAGATTTTCATTCAAATATGATGATTCATCCGATAATAAGACAATTCAAATATTTCAATAAGTCATGAATCGTTTATTCAAAAGATTTGTTCAGAAACAGAGATTAGCCCAGACTGAGCAAGTCACTGAATCATTTATTCTAGAGATTTGTCCAGAAATGCTGGTTTATTCAGTAAAGAAACAAATTAATCTTTATAAGTAATTCAATTAATAATTTGATCAATAAATTTACAATCACAACCAATGTATTTCTTATTAAAACATACGTTAAACTAATGTTATGTACATGTTCTAGATATTGGCATGAGAGTTAAATGTAAAATAGACCAACAATTTAGTTACTACAATCATTTTCAAAACATCCAGGTATATTTTACATATAAGACTGTAAGCTGGTTTATAATAAATTTAGTTCATATGAATATGAAACATTTAATATGATGAGTACAGCACAAATATGACATGAGGAAAAATGGGCCAAACAGAAGAATAATGAGGATTGTTGTATATTTTCTGTCATTTTTCTTTCTTTCTTTCTTTCTTTCTTTCTTTCTTTCTTTCTTTCTTTCTTTCTTTCTTTCTTTCTTTCTTTCTTTCTTTCTTTCTTTCTTTCTTTCTTCCTTCCTTCCTTCCTTCCTTCCTTCCTTCCTTCCTTCCTTCCTTCCTTCCTTCCTTCCTTCCTTCCTTCTTTTTTCTTTTTTTCTTTCTTTCTTTCTTTTTTTCTTTCACTTTTTTTGACATTTCATTTCCAGCCCAGATGTCACGTGCATCAAGTGTGTGTGTAATCAGTGTGTGGAAAGCTTCCTGTGTTTCTGGACTGAAATGTGGACGTCATGGGGATCAAAGGCGAGTTGTGGAGAATGAATTCTCTGTATTATCGAATCCTTCATCTGCGTGAGGTAAAGGCAATTTCCTCTCCCCCCAAAAAACCTGATTACCACCCCTGAGATTAGGGGAACTGCTCAGGCGAGATGATGGGGCACTAGAGCCACAAACATGCTTCGCTCATGAGAACACGAGACACAGTTTCAGCGTATGTGTGTGTAGACAGAGGAAAATTTTCATGCATCTGCCAATTTTCAGCTTTTGGGATTTTTTATTTTTTGTTTTAGTTAAATGTGAAACAATAAATGCCAAATTAAGTGTTTCTTTTGTTTTGAACTGTATCCATTTTTTTTTTCTGTATTGCAGCTGTTTTCTCACAATACATATTGCTTTCCTTCTGCACTGAGCACCTCACGTCAGCAGCACTTAAACTGTGCTCAAACGGTGTGATTTTTAATAGTCCTTTTCCCCAAAGAAACCCCAAGTCACACTGTATGATCTCAGTGACCATAAAGTAAATCTACGATGCCACAAATAGTCAAAAATTGAAGCATACGACTCGTTCGTTTTATCAGTCGAAATAAGTCAATGAAAGTCATAACAAATATATTAGTATTTAAAATAATCAATCCCCCCTCGTGCGTCCCAAATCATATCCTTATGCACTATTCTACACCATTTTGTAGTTCAAGTTGTATATGTTGTCCTTAAAATACCTGGATGATGCACTTATTGATCCGTTAAAAAGAAGTGTGGAATGTTGGACACTTCACACACTCAACGGTCGCAGCTTTGCTCATGCAGCATAAGGGGCGAAGCTTAATCTTGCATTACTTTATTTATTTTGACATGTGAAAGTTCAAAGTTCAAAAGTTCAAAATTCTCCTCCGCCTCTCAATGATGAATGCAGTTGTATTTATGGTAGGTATTATTAGGTAGTTTGGTCAATTATTTCACTAATTTGGCAACCGTCAAACGCCATCAGCGAAACTGTTTGAATTTACACTTAGTAAAAAAATGTTCCATTTGGGATGACACTACATACATACTTTGCTGTTGAGTGTGTAAGTACATAGGTACACAGTGCAAAAGTGCATAATGTGCCATTTGGGATGCAGCTTATGTCTTAGAATGATGGATTCTACCTAAAATATATATTTCTAAAGCTCAATCTCTCTGTTTTATGGTTTGACGTTGTAAGTGAAATGACATTTAAAGAAAGTGTCTCAAATCTTCTAACACTGTTAGATTTTAATCTGAGGAATAAACTGAACACAACATCCACTAATCGGATTTCGGGTGAACAGGTTAGTGTTATTATAAGTAAAACATGTAATGTAATTTCAAGCAGGACATGTTCCTGCATCAATACGTGTGTTTATCCTGGAACAATTTTCTTATCGCCCATTCAGTTAAAGAAATCGTTCTACAGATAATGTTAAGCTTATGCTTATAGTTAGGGTTATCAAGGGTTATCATCCAATTATCATATATTAATGTAACTCTTAATCTTTTTTGTTGATTAAAATGAATTAATTCTACAAAAAAGTGACCTGGATATTTCAAATTCTTCATGAAATTAATCAACTGGTGATGGTAGATAATAACCATTAGTTATTATTATTATTATTATTATTATTATTAATATTATTATGTTTAGTATTATGTTTAGTATTATTATTATTATTATTATTATTATTATTATTATTAGTAGTAGTAGTAGTAGTAGTAGTGTTATTAGTATCATTATGTTTATTATTATCATTATGTTTATTATTATTATTATTATTATTATTATTATTATTATTATTATTATTATTATTATTATTATTATTATTACCATTATTATTATCACTACTACTACTACTACCTTATTCACCAGGATAGTTAACAACTGAAGCCATAACAATTTACACAAAAGATGAACATTTCCTATTTGTCTACACAAGCAATAAAACATGTCAAAAAAAATGTTACCCTAAATTTTTGAGTTGTAGTTTGACTGTTTCAACAAAACAAATATGTTATTGCAAACCCTCCAGTCATAATTATTACTTATTATGATCTCAATATCTCTGAAAATAATTGTGCAGTGCTAATACTAATTTACAACTCTATTTATGCACCTGAATATGTCTGCAACATGACTAAAACCATCATAGCGCAGTGTGAGAGATGTCATCCATCAACAAAGACCAGGTCACCCTTTCATCAAAATCCAAGGTCTGTGATTGGTGTTTTCGAACAAGCAGAGAAATTTGCTCAAATGAACAGATCATCCTGTCACCCATAACTACCGCCACATCAAAGAGAGGCTACTTTATGGCAAAGCTATACACCAAGCACATCTAGACACAGCCAGTACTCATCATTGTAACAAGATTCTGTTTGTTCAAAATTCCGTCTGTGACCTTTTCTGTAGTTTGATCATGACACACTTACAAAAATGACAAATTAATACACCCAGACAAAAGATTTAGGTCTAATATTTGCTTACATTTAATAGCTGCATATTACGGTGTATATTTACATGTTTTAATTTATTTATTTTTGTACATTTATTTATATATTTACGTACATTATTAATCCGTACATTTATTTGTATATCATTCAGCATATGTACATTTACATACTCTTAAATGTGATTATATTTTCCTTTATTATATATTTAAGAGTATTTACACACTAGTATGTGCATACAGTATACTGATAAGTTTGATTATATACTTCTCCAACTTTGTATAAATGTAAATTATATATGCAACACGGTGGCTCAGGGGTTAGCATTGTCATCTCACAACAAGAAAGTCGCTGGTTCGAGTCCCGGCTGGGTCAGTTGACATTTGTTAAGTTTGCATGTCCTCTCCATGTTCGTGTGGGTTTCCTCTGGGTGCTCTGGTTTCCCCCTGTCCAAAAATATGTAGTATGAATTGGCCTTAGTGTATGTGTGAGAGTGGATGTTTCCCAGTACTGGGTTGCAGCTGGAAGGGTTTCTGCTGTATAAAACATATGCTGGATAAGTTGGCAATTCATTCCTCTTGTGACACCATATGAATAAAGGGACTAAATCAAAGGAAAATAAATGAGTGAATTATATATATATATATATATATATATATATATATATATATATATATATATATATATATATATATATATATATATATATATAATTTTATGTTAGTACAGTATATAAGCACAAAAATACACTTGTTGTATTTATGCACTTGTACATTTACAGTATACTGGTATATTAACATATACATTTGTCTAGTTATTTCTATTTACATACTTACTGTATATAATTACATGTACCGTTCAACTTACATATACATTTGTTCAATACGTGTATTCACATACTTGTACATTTGCTTACTTGCATTTTAATTTACATAACTACTTGTATATGTACACGTACATGTAATTGGAGCTATATATTTATATACTTGTGTATTGTCTTTTATATTGAATGAATTAATTAATGAATGAATGAATACAGTATGTGTATAATTATTGCATATACACTTGTCAAAATACTTGTATGTATATTATTGTATATTTGTATACATAAAAACAATATAATATTTACTTGAACTTGTACTTTTATACATAAGAAAATTTGCATGTGTATTACTCAAGCTACTTATAATAAGTAATTTAAAGTAAATAAATAAGCAATTAAATAAATAAGTAAATAAACTATATTACATATGCACTTGTATAATTACTTGTATTTTTGCTTACATATTTATGTACTCATTTCTACGGGTAAATCAGTAAATAAATCATATAATTAAATGTACTGTACTTGTATAGTATTACCTTTTTGCAAGTATGTTAGCAACTAATATAATATATAGCAATATATATATATATATATATATATATATATATATATATATATATATATATATATATATATATATATATATATATATATATTAAAAAAAAATATATATATATTTGGCAATGGCAATATATAATATATGGCAGCTAATTAAACTTACAGGTTAACAAGAAATACCTTTCTTCTGTGTCAGAAAAATAAAATGAGTACTTTAAGAATGATATCAGATTACTCACACCACAATATATGTTTTTTGGTCAGACCACCCAGTTATCCAGTAGCGAGATGACCTGCGAAGAAACGCGGCTGCATCAGCAGGGAGTGCGGCCCACGGACGGCAGGTGGTCTGACCCTTTACACCCCTGGAGAGAAAGAAGCCCGGGCTCTATGAACACTTCTTCTGCCCAGACATGGGCCACAGGTCACTCAGGCGCAACAGAGCAGAAAATAGAGGAAGAGAAACTCACTGCACTCAGAGTCTTCGTGCTGTTTTCTCTCGCTCTTTTTTTTCCCCTCATACGACCCTTACGATGTCTGCCGCACAATACAAGAGGGAGCAGGAATTACACAAGCGAGATGGAGGTGCAGAAGCCAAAAAACGTCTGTAACCTCATGAAGATGAATTTAAAACGGGTCTTTGCTTCTCTCAAAAGATCTATGCTTTTATCTTCCTTTGATTGGAAGTAAACGTTGAGTTTAAAAAGAACTGACAAGAGGAAGGCTGAAATGCGGCAACAAATTATCAGGATTTTTTTCTGCTCCCTCGCATCATAATTCTTTTATTAATATTGAGCAGGAAGGGAAAAAACACATTAAAACTCAATAATATACTCCCACCGCTACACAGAAATGTTTCATAAGTCGACAAATTGACTTCCTTGGCTCGGTGTTGTATTGCAGCTCTTTCAAACGGCTTTTCTGACAAATCTCCAGCGTGAGATTTCAGCAGAAAACCAGCATTTCTATTCAACTTCCTAAAAGAAGCTAATAACCAGAAAATTGTAACTTTGTTCCCAGCTCATACTTTCTTATTGAGTGATTGATTGATACATTTTGAATAATGCACTGTTCCAAATAGTTACTACAAGGGATGTCCCGATCAGTATTTTTTTGCCCTTGAGTCCGAGTCATTTAATTTTGAGTATCTACCAATACCGATATCCGATCCAATACTTAATATAATACATACAAAGAGTGAATAAACTGATTCAGGATGTTCCTTATTTTTTATTTAATTCACCTTATTTTAGCATTAAACAACTCTGTTACAAACAGAGCACTTCTGTGAGATAGCTTAAACAATCAAGTACAAAACAAATTCTTTACTTTTGGCAAAGCCAAATTTACATATCTTACAGTTTATTACGGCAGTGTTGTCATCATCAATTTTCTAATGCTTCCAGAGTGCAGACATACTCACACTTTCAGCTTCAAGCTGCTTCTGTGTTCTACTTTGCTGGCATTTAACCAATATCGTCTCTGCAACAAGTCAAGAAAGAGGTCTAACAGTGTTCCACCTCATAACTATTACTGTGTTATAAAATAATGAGAATATATATTCAAGTCCTGAGGTAATGTCTGATTTCAATCAAGTCTGAAACCGCTTGATCGGATCTAGACATCACTAGTTACTACTATCATAAAAAAAATCTAAAAAGTTGTTCATATAGGCATGCTTATGATTATAGATTTTGGTTGTACGAATATAGTCTGAGGAATAATCACGGTGTCATGGTTATGACGATTATTATGCATTCATTAATTTTAAAAAACTACTAGTTTAGTAAATCACATGAAAACATTTACAGTTAAAGTCAGAATTATTAGCCCCCCCTAATTATTAGACCGCTTGTTTATTTTTTTCCCCAATTTCTGTTTAACTGGGAGAAAATTTTTTCAACACATTTCTAAACAATAGTTTTAATAACTCATTTCTAATAATTTATTTATTTTATCTTTGCCATGATGACAGTAAATAATATTTTACTAGATATTTTTCAAGATACTTCTATACAGCTTAAAGTGACATTTAAAGGTTTAACTAGATTATTTAGGTTAACTAGGCAGGTTAGGGGAATTAGGCAAGTTATTGTATAACAGTAGATTGTTCTGTAGATTATCAAGAAAAAAAAAATAGCTTAAAGGGGCTAATAATTTTGTCCCTAATATGGCTTTTAAAAAATTAAAAACTGCTTTTATTGCAGCCAAAACAAAACAAATAAGACTTTTTCCAGAAGAAAAAATATCAGACGTGCTGTGAAAATTTCCTTGTTCTGTTAAACATCCTTTGGAAAATATTTAAAAAAGAAGAAAAAAATTCGAAAGGGGGTAATAATTCTGACTTTAACTGTAAATATTTAAAGTGATATTTATTGCTGCTCAGTAATCAATTGAAACAGCACAATTATAGTAATAATATTAATAAATAAACAATAGTCCATTTTTTTTGGACGTAAAAATAGGTGGAAAAATAAAAATAAGTGAAAAATAATCGCTGCCAATTTGTGCATGTGCACTTCCATTGGAAATAATAAATTTGCTCATGCAAAAGACATGGTAAAAATCAGCCTTAAATCCAGTGTGTGTGTATTTTGCACAAATTTATACTAGGACGCAGTTGGCATGACTTTTGGTTGCAGCAGTTTTGTTCCATGCATAAATGCGGTATTGAGAAGCCTTTATGAGTAATTAATCGTAACTAATTAAAGTGAGTTTAATAGTGAATGTGGTTATTCATTGCATCCCTACAGTAGGTTCATATTACTTATACTAACACTTTTGTCATTTAAAGGTATAATGGTCAAAGCAAAATCCAGGGCATTATTAACAAATGATTTTACCAAATAATACTAATAATACTAATAATAATAATAATAATAATAATAATAATAATAATAATAATTATTATAATAATTATAATAAATTTAACATATGATAAAAATAAAATATACATTTTTATAATTTAAAAACAAAAATATATTAAAATAAAGTATAATGAAAAGCAATAGCAACCTAAACATTTTACAGTATTTTTTTTTTTTACATAATTCCAAGTATTACAATAAATACAGCGTATACACAATTTTCAAAATACAAAGAAACTCAAAGATTATGATTAATGATTATGATTATGATGATTATATATTTCACTTTTTTATGTTTTTATGATATCTAGTATCAGGAACAAGTTTCAATAAACAGACTGTTCTAAGTAACAATTTGTTCAATATAACATTGCACAATATAACATTTAAGCATTGATATCGCAATGTGCGCATGCACAATAGTCACATTGCATGATCTGCATTGTTGAGTTGGGATTATATAGTTTAGTATTATATATATTACATTATATTGGGATTATATAGTCACAAAGTACAAAACACATGAGAATTTTTGTGAAAATGAAATGATTACTGCACAGTAAAAGAGCAAAAGTTGACCATTTGCACATTATTAAGCCCTAAGAGAGTTTAAAGCAATCAGGCATAAGCAATTTTACCATCTGTAAATTTTATATAGAGAATAAGTTTATTGAACTAAAGAGTAAAGTCTTTGCAGTGTTATTTTATAGTACATTTTTTCAATTTCTGTACCTGAATACAATTTGACTTCCCTGGAAACCATGAAGCACCGCTTATTTTACTTTTATGTTTGCACCATTGCATGTAGCTATACTTGTAATTTGTTTATTACATTCTGTTCACCATTTGATCCCCTACTAAATCATGCCAATCAATAAAAACAAATGAATAAATTGTTTAAAAATAAAGGTATTTAAGTCATCTGGTGAAAATGTATTTATATTGCAATATATAATCGCAGAAATACAAAAATATCACAATGTTAGATATTTCCAATATCGTACAGCTCTACTCTGTGGTCTGTTCTCATAAAAAGACATTGCATGACCTGAGAAAACTTTGTAAATACAGCTCACTTTTGTCAGTTTTGCAGCTTGACTGTTCAGTTTGGGTTTTGTTTTGTTTGCTCAACAGCGTAGATAAAAAGACAACAGCTATTTTGCAAGTGAGGGGGAAAGGTGCACACAAGGGCCCATTAGCAGGTCAGAAAATTCCTGCAGGGTCCACAACACAGTGCTCTTTTACAGGCTGAAGTGTCTGTTGGAATCACATATCAGCAAATTGCCAGAGCTCCGTGTCACCACTGGAAACAGACTCATCAAAGAAAAGAGCCTTTTAAAACTCTCTACAGCATGATTGTTGTTCAAGGTTAAAGATAAAGTCCAAATCCTGAGGGGAGATAACTATCTTGACACAACTATCTTTGAAGATAGACTGAAGATAGTCAAAGAGGAGACAAACAACTTCAGACCCCTAGCAGACCAGTCCTGATTTATAGGAAATATGGCTATTATCCAGAAGAGTGTGAATTTCTGTATATGGTATTTAGCTTATTAGTATTTGAGCAAACAGTATCACAATTAAGACTGTATATGTATAACTAATCTGCCTATTTTTATCCAATATGGTAAAAGTATTAGTATAAATTTTTATAATATTAGCTAATAATCTATAAAACAGTTTGGGTACAACAAGACCTTCAGTATAAAGAAAATGACCTAGAAAAAATTGCTGCTTGTTCAAACTTCTTTTTTAAAATGAGCTGAAACAAAAACAATTTTGAAGCATTTTTGGGAAAACTCGATTGTTTTATGTTCAATCTACTTAAATTAGTTACTCTAATTTACAAGACCTACCAAGATTTGTGTTGAGAAAACGTGAATGAATGTGCAACCCTTGCTTTTTTGCAGGGTTGTCTGACATATTTGTTAATTTTCGTTTCCGGTTAGCCCCTTTATTAATCAGGAGTCGCCACAGTGAAATGAACCACCAACTTATCCAGCATATGTTTTACACAGCAGATGCCCTTTAAGCTGCAACCCATCACTGGGAAACACCCATACACTATAATACAAATACATACACTACTGACAATTTTGCTTACCCAATTCACTTACAGCGCAAGCCGCATGTCTTTGGCCTTGTGGGGGAAACAGGAGCATCTGGATTAAACCCACGCAAACAGAGGGAGAACATGCAAACTCCACACATAAATGCCAGCTGGCCCAGCCGAGGCATGAACTAGCAACCTTCTTGCTGTGAGGCGACAGTGTTACCCACTGCGCCATCATGCCACCCATTGTGTTAAATATAGTATATAATATAAAATATATAAAAAGCATATCTGGGAATATTTGAAACACTGTATTCTTTTATTGAGATCGCTGTGTATAATTAGCATCTGAACTCGAAAAGTGATGCAGTTATTTGCTTTCTGGTAGGAAGCAGATTTATTCATTCATTCATTTTCTTCTCGGCTTAGTCCCTTTATTAATCTGGGGTCGCCACAGTTGAATGAACCACCAACTTATCCAGCAAGTTTTTAAGCAGCGATGCCCTTTCAGCCGCAACCCATCTCTGGGAAACATCCACACACACATTCACACACACTCATACACTACGGACAATTTAGCCTACCCAATTCACCTGTACTGCATGCCTTTGGACTGTGGGGGAAACCGG
>NC_141030.1:27450000-27455000 GCF_052040795.2 Danio rerio
AACACAACATAAAATCAACCAAATATCAATGTAATTTGACATGGTTATTGTACGTCAAAATATCGCTGTCCTTAGACACTAGCAAGACTTTGAATTTTGGTCACCTGACGTCATTACCTAAATATAACCTAATATTAACATCTTATGACATTGTGTGCCTGCTGGGTTTATTTTGTTAAACACAAAAGGACATATTTCAAAGAAAGTTAAAAACATTTAACCATTGACTTCAATTATAGGGGAAACAATAAATGCTATAGAAATCAATGGTTACAGGTTTTCAGCTTTCTACAAAACATATATATATTTTTGTGTTCAAAACACTAAACATATAATGGGTGAGTCTTGTCTTGTATAACATGTCTAGGGTTTAACTTTTACATTCAACGTGTTAATCATCTTTACAAATAAAAATGTCAACCTTGCTGCTAAAAGGCCAACTAAGGCTGCATTTATTTATACTGCAGTTCTTAAAAGTCAATTCTAATTTTGTGACTGTATCCAACCTGCTAAAAATCATCTTTTTAAAAGTGTATACCTGTCAACATTGGGATGTGATAATAAGGGACCCCCCTTATTACTATGTTCATCTGGAGCTTTTTCATTGTAAATAAACAGTTGAAATGGCCAGTAATATGTTATATCATTATTGTTATTATTATTATTTACAAAGAATATATTAAATAATACACGTTAGAAAAATCTGCAAATCAATTAGCAAACAGTTTAGCCAATTCAAAAAGCAGCGAATGAATCTCTCACTAAGATTTTTTTATTTGATTACATTAAATAAAAGAGGGTGTCACTTTAAAAATGCACAGATCTATTAATGAAAGCATTCAATTGCTTTCCTAACTTTCTATGCTCAATTAAGACTAAATTTGTTGTTTAAAGGTAAACCCTCCGATCGACAGTTTTATATGTTATTATTTTTATCATTATTGTTATGATTTTTTTATTATTATGTGTATTAAAAACATGCACCTAAAAGCCAGAGTATCTGCTTACACTCCGCTTCAAATCGCGTGTACAGGATCCGTTTGGGAAACGTTCCGATTGGGGAACGTTTTTATCACTAGGAAGCGTACACCGCGTACATGGACTGACTGTTTTGAGGATTGCATAGGAGGGGCAACAGCGCCTGTAATGAAAAAGAAGGGATATATTTATTTCGAAGTGTTTTCATGCCTAAATAAAGTGAAAGCGTAGAGGATTGGGTCTTTGATGTTTATTGTCACCCTTAGAAAGATTGAAAATACGGGAGAAATATAGGAAAATACCTTAACAGGATGATAGCGGGATAGGACTATAGATACGGGATCATCCCGGGAAAAACAGGAGGGTTGACAGGTATGAAAGTGAATTGTATCCGATTTCCTGCATTTACACAGCACACAGGAGTTGACTGACAGCTGATGATAAATGAGCGCTCTTTCTCCATTTTGTAGTTAATCTGTTTGCAAGGTTTCTTTTTTTAAAATTATTTTTGACAAGTTGTTTTACTATAGTTTATGAAAAAAAAGTTCTAATTTGCCCATCCTCTTTTAATCTAGGCCTTTTTAAATCAACAGACATCTTAATGTCATGTCCATGGTGTAATTTATGCATGTGATGTATGCACGTTTAATATTTATATTGTTTAAATGGTTGATGTTCTGCTTTCTCTTTCTCTCGCTCTCTCTCGTTAACATGCAGAAATGTGCTACATTACAAGATAAAAGCTTTTTTAGTCCTTGTGTATGAGATTTAAGGTTTGGGAAATGAAAGCGCCAAAGTGACGTCATTTGCTACAGTTTTTATTGATGCACCACTTGCATTGACAGGTGAAAATTCGATCTACCTGCTTACACTACAGACAAGAGCACAGATCTGATTCATATCAGATACATTTCCACATAAGAAAAAAAAAAAAAAAAAAAAAAAATATATATATATATATATATATATATATATATATATATATATATATATATTTTTTTTTTTTTTTACACGGAAAAGTAATAATAAAACATAATAATTAATCAGTGTGTAAATTAATTAATTAATAAACAATTAATCAAAATATTGAAGTAAATATATATGCACTCACATCGACAAAACCGCGCTGCAATTTGTTCTATTTTTAGAAGGTGTTGATTGTGCTGAGCTGCTGCGTCTGCCTGTAATTGTTTTGTCTGTTTTCAGTGGAAGAACAAAGAGAGGGTCTTGGCAAGATGCTTTTTTTTTCTGTAACGATCAATACATGTTTAATTTCTAAACTAGCGTTAGGAACTGACACTGATGAGGCCCGAGAAATGGATTCAGTTAAAGAATAATTCGGAGGAAGCCGATCGACTCAGAATTAGCCTCTTAGAATGAGCTCTGATGACAAGTGAACATCACACAAATGCTCATCCAGCTTTGTCCTCAAATATGAGTATTGATTCATGTTCGGCAGGTTTAATTTAAGAAAAAAGATCTTCATCTAAAAGACAAATTGAGATTTCGGGAACAAATTGCACATAAAACACTTGTCATATTCATTACAGTCTGTTATTGATGCATCAATCACATAGTCATATAAACAGGATGGATCCTTATTCATAATCTGGGCAGTGAACAATGAGGGATTTGCCTTAATATTAAGACAAGAAAGAAATGCCACAAGTCATATCAATTGATATCTTGCATTCTGAAATGAATATTTTTTTTTTACATCGATTGCACAAGCAATTTTTCCTGCTAAATCATCAATCCATATGTCCATCCATCCATTTATTTTCTGTCCATCCATCCAGCCAGCCATTTACCCCTTTCACCCATCCATCCTTTCATATTTATTAACATTTATCAAACCCTTTACTATCGGTGCATATGACTTTGCATCCATTCATCTTTATATTCATACTTTAATCTGCTTTTCTTTCTTTTCCTCTATTCATCCATCCATCCATTCATCAATCCTACACCAATCATTCTTTCCATTCATGTACGGTATCTACCTATCTACCTATCTACCTATCTATCTATCTATCTATCTATCTATCTATCTATCTATCTATCTATCTATCTATCTATCCTACTTTCTTTTATCCATTGGCCCATTTATCAGATAATCCAACCATCCATCTATCTTTCCACTCATCCATCCATCATTGTTTCACTCATCACCCAATCTATTTAGCCTGGTGGATAGATAAATAAATGGGCAAAAATGTATGGATGGACAGAAGGATGGGATGATGAATGAACAATATTGAACCATCCATCCATCTGTCCACTAGCTGCTGTATCACATCTTCATCTTCATTTTCATTCATCCATCATGTCATCCAATCGTGCAATATGTCTATGAGGTTTATTTATTCATCCAGCAATCTTTAGCCAACTTCATCAGTTTATTTATTTACTTATCCATCCAATTACCATGCATCTCCATTCATTCATAACTCCATCCTTCAGACCATCCTCTATCCATGCATTTTTACACATGTATCCATCAATTTGTTTATCCATTCATTTGCCCATCCATTCATCCATCCATTCGTCCATCCATCATGTCATCAAATCATGCAATCCATCCATCCAATTTATTAATTCACCCAGCATTATTAAGCCAACATCGTTTATTCAACTTTCATTTATTCAATCAATGCCTTCATCCACCCATCCATCTAATCATCATGCATCTTTATTCATCCATCATCCTATCCTTCTGTCCAACCTCCGTTCATACATTTTTACATGTCCATCCATCCATCCATCCATCCAATCATCCATTCATCCATCCGTCCATCGAATGACCATGCACCTTCATTCATCCATCATTCGATCATTCTGCCTATCCATATATTTTTACCTATTTATCCATCCATCTGTTTAAACGCCCATTCATCTGTCAATGCATCCATTCATCCATCCATCCGTCAATCTATCTGTCTATCCATCCATCCATCCATCCGTTCATCCATCATCTATCCACCCATTCACTTGTCCATCCCTCCATTCATCCAACCATCCATCCATCCATCCATCCATTTATCAAATTATCATGCACCTTCATTCATCCATCATTTGATCCTTCTGCCCATCCATAGATTTTTAACCATTTATCCATCCATCTATTTAAACGCCCATCCATCTCTTCATCCATCCATCCGTCCGTCTATCTGTCCATCCATAGATCCATCCATCCATCCATCCATCCATCCATCCATCCATCTATTCACCTGTCCATCCATCCATCCATCCATCCATTTCAGCAGCTTGTCTTTCATTTCAAAAGCTGTCTTCTTTCCTCCTCTATAAGCGCCTGACAAGTCCTCAGGATTTAAGGAAACATTAACCGTAGTCAAGGAGTCATGAACAGGCCCATCAGAATAAAAGCAAGGACGAATGGCGCTATACAGCATCGATTTAGAACGCGGGGCTGTGGCATTCATCAAGTGAGATGGGCTAATTTGCTCATTTGCATAAAATATTGAAAAGTGACAGCACTCTCCGAGCGCTTGGAAATGACGCCATTTAAATGCTTCAATTAGAAATGCAAATGAGACGGAATATTGGCGGATGTTTTCATTTCCTTACTCTGTCTTCTGAAAACTTAAAGCAGGATTTAGAAGTGTTTATATTCAGCTGCGTGGGCGAAGGTGACTTCAACATAGCCTAAATTAAAGGGAAAAAAGAAGCTTCGTGATTTTTACAATAGACATGATTAAGAAAAAGAAATAAATAAATGTGCGAGAAAAAGGATCAGAGGGCATTTCAAAGCAATGCATATATTACAGCGCTCTACAAAGTTGAAACGGCTTTGATAAAAGTTTTATGTGCAAGAAATCAACAAGAAAGCCTATACTGAGCATTATACTATAAACAAAAACAAATGAATTGGCACGCTAATCACAAACATAGCTAAAAAGAAAGGCCCAGAGTGTTGCATAAGCTTTCACTTCCATTTTTTTAAGAGCCAAAAATCATCAAATACTGGATATGTCAGAAAAAATAACCCATCAGTAATTAGT